>NW_024412420.1:15902129-16026097 GCF_014898765.1 Herpailurus yagouaroundi
CCCCGCCTGGGTGGCTCAGTTGGTTAAGCGCCTGACCAGCTCAGGTCATGATCTCACAGTTCGTGGGTTCGAGCCCCGCATTGGGCTCTATGCTGACAGCTCAGAGCCTGGAGCCTGTTTCAGATTCTGTGTCTCCCTGTCTCTCTGCCCCTCCCCTGCTCACACTCTGTCTCTGTCTCAAGAATAAATAAATTAAAAAAAAAAAAAAAAAAAAGTTCACCGGCTCCTCTCCACCCACAGGCCTTGGATGATGCCAACAAGGGCATCATTGAAGAGCTGAAGAAAACAAACTACAGGGAGACACTGAAAGAAAAGAGGGAGAAAGGTGAGTGCCAGGAGGTAGCTTCAGGATTCTCTTCTGCCTTCTTTTCTGTCAGTCCTCCGCCGCACTTTCCAGCAGCTCCTTCGGAGCCGGGTTGGCACGGCCCACTGAGCCTTCTGGCTGTGTGGTGCCCCCCCTCCCTCTGCAAACCCCAGGCCTTCCCTGGGGCAGGAAAGGCGGGCGGTCCAGCCCATCTGGGGGGGGGGGGGTCAGAGCCCACACCGTGTTCCCCGAGAGCCCACCCCTGTATTTCTCCAGTTGATTCATCAGATATTTGTTAAACACTTGCTATGCACTGGGAAGGTGTGGGATTTGGGGGAGACAGAGGCTCAGCCCCTGCCCCAGAGGAGCCCACATCCCGGGGGCGAAGTCAGGCGATTTGAGTTGTCGGCAAATGGGCTCCTGCAGGGCGAGCACTACTGACTGGGAGGTATCGCTCTTCTGTGGGCACCAGCAGAGAACTCCGGCTGTCTCTGGGGAGAGCGGGAAGGTTCCAAAGAGGAAGAATCATCTGCTTTAGGTTCCAAAAGATGCCCAAGGGCTTTCTAGGCATGAGGAGGAAGGGGGGGGGCACTTTTGGTGGGAAATAGCAGGGGCGAACACACAGGGGCAGAATGACAGCAGCTTACGCCGTAAGCACACTTAGCCTTTGGGGGCTCCTCCTGCATTCCCGCACAGGGTTAAGCATCAGACAGGAAGGATCTGGCTCAGTCCTCGCCACCTTAGGAGTAGCTGCTGGTTTTTTTGGGGAGGCAGTGGAGGCTGAGTGAGGTTGGGTAACCTGCCCGGGTCACACAGCAGTCTGACTTGGAGCCACACTGTCGCCTGCTGCATCACACGGCTCCCCTGGCTGGCATGTTAAGGCAGGGGCCAGGTGAGGGCACGCAGGAGTCTGGCCTCCAGGGAAGCCTCGAAAACCCCCTTTGAAACCTCCCCCCTCGCCCACCCCCCAGGTCCAGGAAGGATTGAGGGAAGAGGAGGTGGCTGGAACCCCAGGCCCCACGGTAGTCAGCAGGGATGGGCCCCAGGGGGTTGGGGTGATGAAAGAGGCTGTTCTCCATTCAGTGCTTCCTGTGTGCCAGGCCCCCCTCTAAGGGCTTGATGTGAGCTGACTCTCCTGATCCCTTCGAGAACACTATGAAATAAGTATTACTGGTTTTATGGATGAGGACACAGAGGCAGAAGGGTTCAAGTCCCACCGTGGCTTTCAGTCTCAGGCAGCCTGGCCCAGAACCCATACTTCTACCCACTTTCTGCCTCCCCCTCTGTGATGGTGTATCATTCCAGCTGCATCGCAGTGAGAGGCAGCCAGGTCTGGGCTCTGTGTCCCCAGGAGGACAGAGCCCCTCCAGGCACCGAGGCCGAAGTCCTCCAGTAGCAGCAGCGGGAAGCTGGGTGTGAGGTTTCTGGGCACCCAAGCAGCCAGATCACAGCCCTTTATTATCCAGGGCCTGCCATATGGTGGCTGGATCTCCCCAGGGAGGGAATCTGCCCCTGCTCCCACAGGCCCTTAGAGCTGCTCTCAGAAGCCGCAGGGGCAATTGATGTGAAGAGATACAGCAGGGAAAGGGCAGATGCACCTTGCAGCTTCCCATCCCCTTGGCGGGCTACGTGCCCGGGAAGGTATCCTGAAAACCCACTGGGAAGGCCCTGGGGCCAGCGGCCGGATACGGCTTGGCACTTCCCTCCGGGAACAGCAGGCGGCAGCATTGCACATGTGTTCACCACCAAATGGCGGCCTTTTCCCTGCTGTGAACTTCGGGTATTGGGGTGGGGGGGGGGGGCGGGCTTGTAGGCATCTTAGAGACCAGGGGCTTCCAGAAAGAGAATATGGAGGAACTCAGGAGGGGATTGTGACTTTTCTCTGTAGCTCATAAAAACATGGGGGCAAGGATCACTTTGGTTGTAAACATAGCTCTCCAGCTGAACTTCCTGCTAACAGTGTGCTCATATTTTGATAGGGAACCTCCCCAAAAATGATGAATGTGTTTCCCAGGGACAAAGAGAAATGCAGAATAAGGGTGCTGGAGAAAAGAACCCCTCTGTGATTTTCCAGTTCCTATGTTATTTTTCGTAGGGAAAGAGAATGTGCTCCGAGGGCAGACCGTCCTGGGTTCAAATTCTGGTCCAGCCATTTATTTATCTGCAGTGTGACCACTGGCTGTGATTTCTGTTATCAGTCTCGGGTCCTTTGCGAACTTGAATGACTGACACTATGCAATTCCATGACAACCGAATGGTATCACCTCTGCAGCTCACACGATGTCTGGAACAGGGCTGGCGCTCAGGAAACAATGATCCCCTTTCTCTGCTTTTGGAAAGGCGTGCTATCTCTCAGAAGCACAGGCCCCTATAGGTTGAGGTTCACCCAGGCCCAGAGATGAACAAACTTTTACTTTTCTTCCCTCCTATTTCCTGTTTTTCAGAAGAGGCCATTGCATTGGAAAATAAGATCATGATGGTAAGGGAGAAGGAAATAATGAGAAGAGAAAGAAACGAGCCTGAGAAGGTGATGAAGCATTGGGAACGAGAGCCAGTTGAGAACGAGAAAGAGACAGAAGACAAGTTGTCTCAGGAGATTCTGAGGATCACAGCAACTGGACAAGAAGAAAACGGGCAGAGAGAAGTAGGGGGAGCCCGTTCCTTTCAGAGAACAGGGCTGGGAGCCACGGGGCAAGATTCAAGAGACGTTGCCAAGAAAGCATCTGGAGAAGCAGGCGCAGAAAGAGGGGGAAATGTGAGCAGAAGGGAATCGAGAGAAATTTACAGGAGGCCTTCAGAGCTGGACCAGAAATTCTCAGGGGACTTAAGTGGAAAGGAGTCGGAGGGACTGGAGAGGAAAGTTTCAGAAGCCAGCAGAAAAGAGTCAGAAGTAGAGCAAACGGAACTGGGAGGAACAGCAGAAATGACCACAGCAGAAGATGCTGAAGAAATGGAAAAAGATGAAAAAGCAGATGAATGAAGCAGTCAGCAGCTGGCATTAGAATCAGGGGGCTTGTGTTCCCAGGGGCTGTGGGGATCTTAAACTGGACTTTCCAGCTGAGATTTGTCTTTAACGGGAGAACATGGGGCCTAGGCTCCTCAGGTCACTTCTGCCTAATTCTGTTACTGTTTTCCCTTTAAATAGATACCTTTCATTCTTACAAACCCCAAGTCTGTCATTGTGCCTCCCTCCTCCCACAAGAGCCTTAGAGAACGAATAACCCAGCTCAACCCAGCTCGAGGTACCGCATTCCAAGCGAAACTCTGACCTGACCCTGACCAGGTGACAAACACAGACCCCAAGCAAGGGCTGACCCAGAGCGTGTTCAAGGTGAGACGGGTGGTCCTCTCCCCTAAGCCCTGTCCAAGGACCGCATGGAAGAAATGAGAGAGGTGCTAAGAAGAAAGGGTTTCAGGAGGGTGAAGAAACAGGTAAGCTCCAAGGAACCAGGCTAACTTAAAGAGGGGAATAGAGGTATGTCTGCCCAGGCACCGGTCATCTGTTCATCTTGCTGAGTGCCTACTGTGTTCAGGGCACTGTGGGAGGCTTTATGGAAGAAATAATGATGGGACAGCCTCAGCCGTCACAGTGAGGAAGCCCTACTTGTAAACCCTGAAGCCTGGAAGGCCGAAAGAAGTGAATGCTGGCACTGACAGGGGCACTGTGTTCTAGAAACCCAGCTGGAGAAAGTTCCTGCCCAAGTACAGGGAGTAGCCCCAAGTAGGAGTGGCAGCTCGCCTGCACCTGCGCCACTTCCGGGCGGCATGGTCAAGTAAATCAGGCTCTCGCAAGCTTGTTTCCTCCTCTGTAGAATGGGTATCTGTCTCCCGGGTTGGTGTGAGGCTTCTAGGGGTGCTTAGCAACAGCACTTGGTACAGGGGAAGCTCTCAAAAACCCAACCGAGCTTTCAGTGGCTTCCCAGAGGTGGTGGTGGCTGAACAGCTACCTCAGGGGATAAGCTAGGATTTCACTACGTTATCCATCTGTCCCTTGGCTATTGCCATCCTTGTTCCATTTCTGCAGTCCTTGTAGGTGTTAGGGCTGACGTGACGCTAGCTAGGACCAGGCCCCGACTAGGGTGAGGCGAGTGAGGCATTTCAGATGCAATTTTTCATAAGGTGCCAAGAAACTCAGTAAGCGACATAACAGTATTTTAACATAATATTGTAAAACACACACAAATTAACGCAAACCCCCACGATGAATAAAATACCAAAATTTTAAATAAAGACAGGATCTGCCTTTGCCCTTGCACGACCCTGCCTCCCTGGCTTCACCCTAATCCCGCTGTGGGACCAGGGAAGGGTGACTGCCTCCCTCTTTCTAGAGCTCGGCTGGAACTCCGGAGGACACAGGTGAGCCGCGGCCCAGCTGGGCGCTGGGCGGCCGCTTCCTCCCGCGCTCAGTTTCGGGTTTCGATTCGCCGCGCCTGCGCCGAGAGCCCCGCCCCGGCCCGCCCCGGCCCGCCGCGCGCTCCGCCCCCCCGGGCTATATAAGGCTGCTCCGCGGGGGTCGTGCCACCGCTGGGCTCCGTGTCCCTCCGCGCAGGCGGGCGGTCCCGGAGAGCTAGTGCCTGCCTAGGCGGCGACGGCGGCGCCCCCCTCATCATGGTGAGCGGGCGCGGGGAGGCGGGAGTGGAGGGAGCGGGCCGGGCCGGCGAAGTACCCTTACGGAAAACGGGAGTGTGGGGGGATTTTCGGGAGGAAGTGCCATGCAAATGAGCACTCGAAGTTCCGGAGTTGAGCTCTGGCTTTCTGGGCCGTGGAGTGCAGCCCGAGGTAGGGGAGACGCGAGCCGAGTGGGAGGGCGGCACGGCCGCCGCAGGAGGGCGGGTGCCGGGCGCCGCGGGAGCCGGGCAGACCGAGTCTGGGTCGGGGGTAACGCGGGGTGGGCATTCCTCGCCTTCTGCGGCCCGCGGGCCTTGTCTGAGAAAAGCGAGGGCCAGCGCAGCGCTCGGAGTGCTGCTGCCTGGGGGCGGAGCCGCTGTGGGAGACCGCGTACCGCAACAAGTGTTACCACTTGTGGCTTTTAGCCGGGCGGAAAACAAGTGGTTCGGAGAGGTGCCGCTGACAAAGTGGTGGACAGAGCTGGACCCTGGACGCAGGTGCCCTGGACCGCGCGGTCCTGGGGCAGGCACAAAGACCACGACTTTGTGGGGGGGCCAAGGGCAGAGGAGGAGGTGGCAGGCGTGGTGAATGAGGCCCTTTGTGCGGCGCTCTCCTGCCCTGCCCCCCACCAGGCCTTCTGTGGGACCATTGTCCCCCCCCCATCCCAGACAAGAGAGTATTATCTGTTGCTGCCCTTGTTCGGGGGAGGGAGGCAGTCTTTGGGTAACCCTTCTCCACCCCCACCCTCCTCTGCACACCCAGAGCCAGGGCAGCTGTGGCTTTGCCCAGACGTAGCAGCCCCACCTCCAAAGAGGTCATCCTTAATAGGTGCCAGGAATATAAAATTAGGGTCCGCTCCTAGAACCACAGGCGCACACTTCACGCTTTCCCTTGAGAGGTGGCAGCAGTGGGGGATCCTTGAAGCTATAGCTCCAGCCGGAGGGAATTAAGAGTTGAGGAGCGCCCAGACAAGCTCTCCCCTCCCTCCTCTACAACCAGAAGCCTACGGCTACATACTACAGAGAAGGGAAAGGTCGAGCTGCCGCTCGGCAGGCTGCCCGCAACCCCGGGGCTGCTTGTAACTCAGGGCTGGGAGCCCCGATTCGAAGGAGGCCAGAGACAAGGGGTGACTGGCGGGGTGGCCCCAGACGAGCTGGCTGACTCTGCTCTTCCCCTCCTCACACAGAATAGAAGCTTCTCCCGAAAGAGCCACGCGTTCCTGCCCAAGATCTTCTTCCGCAAAATGTCATCCTCAGGGGCCAAAGACAAGCCTGAGCTGCAGTTTCCTTTCCTGCAGGATGAGGAGACGGTGGCCACACTGCAAGAGTGCAAGACGCTCTTCATCCTGCGAGGCCTGCCGGGGAGCGGCAAGTCCACGCTGGCGCGGGTCATTGTGGACAGGTACCGCGACGGCACCAAGATGGTGTCTGCCGACGCCTACAAGATTAACCCCGGCATTCGAGGAGACTTCTCTGAGGAGTACAAGCGGCTGGACGAGGACCTGGCGGCCTACTGCCGCCGGGACATCCGCGTCCTGGTGCTGGACGACACCAACCACGAGCGGGAGCGGCTGGAGCAGCTCTTTGACATGGCCGACCAGTACCAGTACCAGGTGGTGCTGGTGGAGCCCAAGACGGCGTGGCGGCTGGACTGTGCCCAGCTCAAGGAGAAGAATCAGTGGCAGCTGTCGGCCGACGAGCTGAAGAAGCTGAAGCCGGGGCTGGAGAAGGACTTCCTGCCGCTCTACTTCGGCTGGTTCCTGACCAAGAAGAGTTCCGAGAGCCTCCGCAAAGCCGGCCAGGCCTTCCTGGAGGAGCTGGGGAACCACAAGGCCTTCAAGAAGGAGCTGCGACACTGTAGGTGGCAGGCTGGCCAGGGTGCGGGCGGTTAGCCTCATTCGCGAGCCTCCCTCGCTGGGCACGGGGTGCTGTGTGCCCGGGACCGCGTGGTGTCCCCGCGTCGGGAGCCGGCTGTGCCAGGCAGGTGGAGGCTCACCTGGTGTGAGGCACGGTGGGCTGTGGGGGGAGGCGCTCCCCAGGGCACCTCTCCTCTCACTGCTCCCTTCCTGCCCCCCCCCCCCAATAGAGACCACTGACCCTGTCTTCGGGGCAGGAAACACAGACAGGAAGTGCATCAACATTTCATATAACCTTAGAGGGAGGATCTGGTCCCGTTGTCTTCTAACTTGTTTTTAGCCGCAGAACCATCTTTTGAGATAAAGTATTCCACGGAGGGGGCGCCTGGCTGGCTCAGTGGGAAGAGCACCTGGCTCTTGATCTCAGGGTCATGCGTTTGAGCCCCGTGTTGGGCATAGAGATTACTAAAAATATAAACTTAAAATATTCCATGGAATCCTAAGCTGCCCAAAACTGACAGGACTATTGTGACCTCATTGAGGATGGGTCCCAGGTCTCAGGCTGGTTTCCCCCCATTTTGGACCATCTTTCTACTTGCAGTGTCCCCACCCATGTTTCTGTGTTACCACTCAGAGGCAGGTGATTTGTGCCTGCACATTGCTCAGAGACCCTTCTTGCTCCTCCTAAGGCTGGAATGCTGGGAAACCAGCGAGCCGTGGAGCCTACGGTGACATCGTCCAGGTGTGACCCCTGTGCCCGGAATGGCTTGGCAGAAAAGCACCGGCCGGGCAGGGCTCCTGGTTAGAGCTGGTGGCTCTGCCTTGGAGAGTGGCTGCCTCTTGAAACTGCTTTTACCATTAAAAACTACAATCCTTTTCTGCCTGCGACACAGCAGGAGAAATGTAATGGGCCTGCTCTCGGGTCTCCCTCCCCTGGGGAGGGTAAGCGACATCCTCGCAGGGACTAGACTCTGGGAGTAAATAGGACAGACCTAGTGACTCGGAAGCTAGCCACAGGCCTAGAGTCTGGAAATTGAAACCCCAGATACTCCAAGTCTCGCCACGTAATATCTCTTCATATCCCAAGCATGGTCTCCTCCACCAAACAGGCCTGCAAGGTACATGCTCTGGTGACCAGGTAACTTCTTGTCCAGGAAGCTCCAAGTGCAGTGGGGCACGACTCGGAGTGACCCTGGGAAAATGGGTGTATAGTCACCCTGATGGTACTTAATAAAGACAGATAAGGGTCCATCACTTGCCCCAGGCCGAAGGGCTTGTGAGTGGGCTGGGATATTAATTATGCTCCGACTCCTTCCGTCGTGCCGCACAGTTCCAACACTCCTCTGCCTTTCTACCCTATTTTTCATGACTTGCTTCCCTCTTTCAGACGTGTGGCTGCTGAAGCCGATTCCCTTGGCCTCTGCTGCCTGTCCCTGGGTTATAAGTGCCTTAGTTTTCAAATCTGGAAAAGAGCTATAAAAATCTGCATAACTAACGTGAAGTCAGGGAATTTAGACACCTTTTTGTAGCTCTGGCGTGGCTGTTTGACCACCTAGTAAATGAGTGAATTATCGTGGATTACTGAGGAACTTGTTTGATCTCCAGTTTTTTTTTTTTTTCCTCTTGAGCCTCCATGGCTGTGGTGACAGATGTCGGGATGGCCCCTGCTCTCCTGCCCTGACTGCCCCACTCTCTCTCCCTGCAGTTGTCTCTGGGGATGAGCCCAGGGAGAAGATTGAACTGGTCACCTACTTTGGGAAGAGACCCCCAGGCGTGCTGCACTGCACAACCAAGTTCTGTGACTACGGGAAGGCTGCTGGGGCAGAAGAGTATGCCCAGCAGGATGTGAGTGCCCCCCAGGGACACCCAGCTGAGGTGGGGAGAGGGCAGGGTCTCCTGGAGATGGGTGCCGGCTCAAGGCAGGGACCAGAAACCAGACAGCCTCTCAGAAGAAATGGCATCTCCTGCTCCCTTCACCCCTCCACAGGCTTAGTCACACAGATGTCACCTACCCTTTCTGGGGAGCACCCTCCTGCCCAGTACGCCACTGGCCTGTGCATTCACCCCGAAGGCCCGCCCACCAGAGCATTTTACTTTTGATGCCCGGCAGCAGACTTGTGCTCTGGCCTAAGCTTGTGTGGAATCCCGAAGGCCAGGTGTCCCCTGCCCCCAGGGAGCCTGGTACTCTGACGTCCCTGTCCCCGGGTCCTAGGCCCGGTCTTGCCCTGGAGTAGGGTGCATGGAGGGATAGTGAGGCTTGTTGGCTTTGAGGTGCCAGACCCCTCCCTCCCGCTCTGCTGCCGCCCCCAGCCTCTGCAGTGTGGTCCTTACGCAGCAGGTGTCGCCCGGCCGCACGCTGCTGTCTCCAGCCTCCCCGGTGTCTCCCCTGCTCGTCTGCCTAGGTTGACGCGGCAGCCATCTTCCTGTTTATTGGTCTTCCCCAACTTGCATTCTTTACTTTGGTTTGTGGTAGTGTTCTTGGCACCTAGCACAGCTGCATGAACGAATACGTAACATTGTCCACTACCATCCCAACCACTCATGCGTGTAACGGTATTTATTAAGCACCTGTTCTGCGCTAGACACAAGGGATTGTGAGCAAAAGTGGAGACGTGTTTATGGTCAGTCGGGAAAGATGGCCTTTTTCAGAGAATCAGATATAACCAGACATGTAATCAGATGTAAACCAAGGTGTACGGGGTAGATTCTGGTTGAAGGCATTGACTTCTGGCCCCACCCTGTCCTCTGGGATATTGCCTGGGTACCAGGGTGGCTTATTACCAGGATGAACTGAATAGCAATGGCATTGGCACTTGTCACATGCCTGTTACTCTTCTAGAGTCTTCACCCAGATACTCCTTTAATCCAGGCACCGAGGTAGGTTCTAGTATCCCTGTTTTACAGGTGAATAAGCCAACACGGCAAGGTTAAACAGCTTGCTCGGAGCCCTGCAGCTGGTGGGCAGGGGCAGGGGGATGGCTGAGTTCAGGGAGTCTGGCTTCCAGCTCCGCCCATGTCTGGCACCTCTGGTACCTTGGCTTTGTCACATTAGCCTGAACGGTGTCCGTAGAAAGATGTCCTCCTGGAACACACGGGCTGCGTGCGGCTTTCCCCCCAGGGCTCGGCTGCCTCGTGCTCACCTCTGTCAGGTCCATCCTTGGTCAGCTATCCACCGCAGGGGCCACCACCTCCAGCTTAGCTGTCGTCCTCTCCCCACAGGTGGTGAAGAAATCCTACGGCAAGGCCTTCACACTGACCGTCACTGCCCTCTTCGTGACGCCCAAGACTGCCGGAGCCCGGGTGGAGCTGAGCGAGCAGGAGCTGCCGCTGTGGCCAAATGACGTGGACAAGCTGTCCCCCTCTGACAGCCTGCCCCGGGGCAGCCGTGCTCACATCACCCTCGGCTGCGCGGGGGACGTGGAGGCCGTGCAGACGGGCATTGACCTCCTGGAGATTGTGCGGCAGGAGAAGGGGGGCAGCCGAGGCGAGGAGGTGGGTGAGCTACACCGGGGCAAACTCTACTCCTTGGGCAGCGGGCGTTGGCTGCTGAGCCTGGCCAAGAAGATGGAGGTCAGGGCCATCTTCACGGGGTACTACGGGAAGGGCAAACCTGTGCCCACGCACGGCAGCCGCAAGGGGGGTGCCTTCCAGTCCTGCACCGTCATCTGAGTGTCCTTGCTGCGGTCAGCCCCTTGCTCCTTACAGGGAGAGCGGGGAGAGGGAAGCATGCCTTCTGCTTCATTTTTTTTTTTTTTTTTTTTTTTTTTACTCAAAGTTAACCTTCTTGTAACTTTTTAAAAACTTGTAACTTTTCTTGCCCACCCTCGTCCCGCTAATGCCCAAGCTTTCAACACAAGGTGGGGTAGGAGGCACCATTCAGGAACCCAGAGCAAAGCTGCCCAGGCTGAGCCAAGCTGGGCCTGGAACTGCAGCCACAACCCCAAGCCCAGCTGCCTGTTACTGGTTCCCTTGCCCCTGCCCAGAGCTGGCCAGCGGGGTGGAGGGGGTCACCTCAGAGCTGCAGGTACCCAGAGGGCGGTCACTGCGGCTGTGGGAAACCGGCGATGGATTCAGGGTGGGGGGGAATCCCTGGGCTTAGACCCTGATCTTAATCATTGCAGCCCCAGGAAGTCTGGGGCTTTTTACCAGAGTAGAAAAAGGGGTGTACGTCCCACCTTTGGCTCTAAGTGCCTGTCCTCTCCTCCTCCACACTGTAACTAGGGAACAGTTGGAGAAGTAGGGGAGAAAAGAGAACAGTAAGCAACAGCCACTCCCGGATGGCCACAGGGCTTCCCCCTTCCTGGGATGGGGACGGGCTGGCCATCCTTTCCAGCGGTGTGGCTCTGCTGTGGGGATGGGGAGATCAAAGCCAGAGAAAGTACCTCGGTGGGGAAGCTCCAATCTTGCCGTCTGCCCAGCCCAACTTGCCTCCTTAATGCCTCTGCAGGCCCGTGTGCCTCCTCCAAAGGGCGTCAGTTGGTGGGGACCAAGAGCCAGTGGGGTGGACGCCTGGCTGTTAAGGGCCAAGCCCTGCCTGGTGCCTCCGGGAAGGGGTTTGGAACATTGGTGCCTGTGCTGCGGTTCCTGGGGTGCCCTCTGCTGCCCCCTGCTCAGTAATAGGGCCTTGCTCATTGAGTTGTTACTGGACGAAAGTGCTCGAGTTACTATCCTGGCTTTGCCCAACCTCAGTGACTTGTAAGACTGACAGTGAAATAAACCGTGTTAATCCTGGCCGCGTGCAGTCTCTCTCACCCCTTCTGTGCCCAGCTCAGGCCTCCCTGGGGCCAGGGTTGGCGTTATCAGGACTGGCTTTGTCCTGCAGCGTGGGGCCATCGGTCCTGTCTCCCCTCTGCTGGCCGGGCACAGCTGTGGTGAGGCTGGGCAGCTGAACAGTGTTGGCTTTCATGAGGAGGCAGAACGGAGAGAGGCTGATCTTAGATGGGCACAGAAAGTGGGGGCTGCCTGGGTCTGAGGGACGTGGAGTGGAGCCTGTCTCCCCCACTGACTGCAGCAGTGGGCCCACAGGTGTGCCAGCCCAAAGCAAGGAGAGGGCCTTCCCAGCAAGACCCACGGTCCCTAGCCGGGGTCCCTCAGTCCTCTAGGGACGGGCCACCCTTAAACACAAGGCAACACCTGACACTGAGGAGTTTTGTACAGGCCAGTAGGAGCTTATCAGGCCTACCTCGGGCATCCTGTCACCATGGCCTCGACGACAAAGGGGAAGACTGGAAAGAGAGGGGCAGGGGCTCAGAAGGAAGAGAAGCGTAAGTTACCTGTTTGGTCCACAGTCTTTCCCCAGCCATCGCTACTACCGAAGCACCAGAAGTCTAAGCTTCAGCCAAAGTCTCAAGTGTCTCTGCCTGGAACTCCTAGAAAGATTACTTGCAACAAACACTAAACTTGACCCGGATAGCAGGACCCTGACCACTGTTTCCTTCCCCAGTTTGCCTCCCACACAGAAAGGGACACCAGTGGAGAAAGTGAGGAGTATATGCTAAGAATGCTGTCTCTAAGCGTGTGAGTTTAACGTCTGTGCCCCAGAAGCTGCACGTCCCACCTGGAATGGGCCTGGGGGTCAGGGAGGCCAGGATTTTGTCCTGGTCCCCAGCTCCCTTAGCCTACACTGGCAATAGGACAGCAAGGGGGTCTGGGTCAGCCCAGCCACGTTCCATGTGAGCTCTGGACACACACAGCCTCTGGTGATTTGTGGTGGCCCTTACATCAAATAAACCCGTTCTCTGAACTCAACTTCCCCATGACTGACATCAGGCTGGGCCCAACAACATACTCAGGGCCTGCTGGGTACTCACATGCTCAACAGGTTTGGGAGAGGCGGCCAGCATCCCATTGCCATCAGGCCCTAGGTGCCCACATCCCCTGCGGGGCAGCTTGCTGAGCCTAAAATCCATGCCAGCACCAGCTCCGTGCTGGGGGCTCAGCTTCTGGCCCGAGTCTGAAGTGACACAAAGCAGCTGCCAGAGCAAAGTGCCAGAAAGGGTCAAAACATTTTATTCTCTTAAGTTTTTTTCTTTTTTAATAAAGTTAAACAGTAAAACAAAAATTCACAAGCTGCCTCCCTGTCCACCCCCCGCCTCCCTCCCCTCCCCGCAGTCTTCGGCGCTGGCTCCCTCTCCTTCCCCCCACTCACACAGACACAGGGCATCCAACTAAGAAAACGAAACTGCTCTAAGGATGGGGAGATGAGATGAAGGGAGGAGGTGAACTGTGCCCACGTTCAAGGTTACATTGAGCAAGTCTCCACTTTCTGGGTTCTGGATGCTTTCCTCTCCTTAGCCGAATTGAAAAAAGAAATTCCCTGGACCAGATGCTGTAAGGGAAAAGAAGGGCTTGTTAGTTGAATCTGTGTGGGAAGATCACTTTGCTCTGATTATGGGAAAGTCTTCAAGGGCTGCTTCAAGTTCAAACAGAAAAGCTGCCAAGTCAATCAACAGCCTGGGCCTGGGGGTATAAGGGGAGCAGGTGAGCAGCTGTCTGTGCAGCTTCTAACCTTCACTCTTGGAGAGGCCCTGGTACTAGACTGCGTGAACGCCTCCCTGGCCCTGCAGAGGTGTGGCACCAATGGTCCCAAGGCATGGTGCACCCAGGAACTTCCCTACCGCCATCCTCAGCAGCACCTGTGTGGATCAGTACCCTGCTGGATGGGGGTTCTGTCACCTCTACTTAAGGGCCCCCCTGACTCTCCCATAGAGGGGAGCTGCATTATGGGCCTGTGATCTGGAAGCTCCCAAGAGCAGCGGGCATACCCACCTTCAAAGCTGAAGCCCCCAGGACCGCCAAAGAATGCCTTGAAGATATTGTTTGCGTCAAAATCTGTGCAGCAAAGTGAGAAACAGGGAAGGGGCAAAAGGTGAACAAGTTAGACCTGTCTGAAAAGGAACTTAGGATGACATGGCAGATGGGCCCCCAAGCTTTCCCAGACACACCCCTCACCTCCTTTCCCTAAAGTCATTGATGGGGGTGGGCACACGTATCCCCACCCCCCATGCCTAATCCCACTCCTGGGACATGTTCCCTACTCCTTCCCAGCGCAAACCTGAAGGAAAGCTTTCTTCACCTCCACCTACTTTGCTGGACCTTCTTCACAACAAGTGGGATGCCATTTGCACTTACATAAGACTTTCCTCACACTGTCTCTCTATAATGCTGGGCTGCTACTGAAAAGGCTAAAATCTATCACTTCAGTGCTACTAACACTAAATGTAAGAGTAAGTTCTAAGATTTATTGTATTCATTTGATTCCATGCTGTCTAGACTAAATGCCAGAAAAAAAGCGCCATGGCTTATGAAGCACCTACTAGGTGCCAGTCGTAGTGCTCGGTACTCTGCATGCCTTACATCATCCCCAGTTTATACTCAACAAAACCAGGTAGGAGCTCAAGTAACTTGCTCAAGATCACGTGGCCAGTGAAGGCAACAGAACTGAACATTCCAACTCCTGCCTGACTCCAGTACTGTGCCGTCATCACCAGGCCACAGCAAGTCTGCTGCCCCTACCCGCGCCTCCGTTGCTAAAGCCCACAGAGGACGCATCTCCATCAGTTGATCCAGCAGGCACATTGTATCCAGATGCAAATTCTTCCTTGCCTCTCTGTATCTGCTCATCTTGGGCCCCCTAGCTCAGGTAATGGCTCCATCCAGTCAGCCGTCCAAAGCCACTCGAGTTCATCCTTCCCCTCTTCCAACACAGACAGGAATCAAGCCCTGCCCTCCCACTGTGCCCTCCGATTCTCTCCCCCTTCACCGCACCAAAGCGCCTCTCCTCACCGACACCACAAATATTCTGCCACCTAACTCTGGTTCATAGTTCCCCTACTTAGGATCCTTCAACAGTGGGGGAAACTTCTAACCAACAGGAAAAAAAACCCATATTGCCTACTCTAGCGCCTGCAGGGGGATCCAGCTACTCTGGGGCTTCATGCCTTAGCACCCCCTGCCTCAAACATCCTCTATTCTTCTACATTCAGCCCCTTACAGCTCCCCAGCGGTATTATTTCTGCACTTCCAAGCCTTCCCTTGCTAGTGCTTATGTCCTCTGCACCCTGGGCACCCACTACATTTGACTGTACTTGTTGGGATTTCACATCCAGGGGTCAGAGGTCAGAAGTGGCTTGTGGGCCAGTTTGCAAAGCCCTAGACTGGGTTCTCAGAGCACAGGGAACCTGTTTGATTCACCTTTGTTATTTCCAGCACCCATCACAGTGCCTCACACGTTACAGGTATTTACCTGGGGTGTGCCTTACAAATCACTACGCATCACTAGCTACTATATAGATTCCCCGTTGGAGTGTCTTAAGAAAAATTCTAAAGATCCACACTGGTCAGGTTCGTCCCAGGCTGCCCCAACCAACTCACCACCCATATTCATGCCCTCCTCATCCAGGTCCTGTCCACTGTCATAGCGAGTCTTTTTTTTGGGATCAGAGAGGATGGTAAAAGCTTCTCCAACTTCCTTGAACTTTTTCTCCTCCTCCTTCTGAACTTCAGCACTGGCTCCACTGTGCCGATCTAAAGGGAGGAGTATAGGAAGAACTCAGGGTCACAAGAAAATAAAAGTTGAAGAGAAAGACCACTTTATGTCCAATTTTAGAATCTGGTACTTCCAAAATTTGGAGGGTATGGAACTTAGCAACACCTTATTACCTATCAGCTGAAGGGCCAGAAACTTTCTTCCTTTCAAAAGTTTATTTTCAGAGAAAGAGGGAGGGAGAGGGGGAAAGAGAGAGTAGGTGAGCACAGGGTAGAGGCAGAGGGGGGAGAGAGAGAATCCTAAGCAGGCTCCGTGCTGTCAGACTGGAGCTTGAGGCGGGGCTCAATTCCATGAACCGCAAGATCACGACCTAAGCCGAAATCAAGAGTCAGATGCCCCATCAACTAAGCCACCCAGGCGCCCCAAGAGCTGGGAACTTTCTGGACCGAGTGCAGCAGGGCCCTCCTGGTTCGTTCTTCCCACCAAGTCCCCTCCTCACACCCACTCTACCTGGATGGTGCATCAAGGCCCGTTTCCGGTAAGCTTTTTTGATCTCATCCTCAGAGGCATTCTTGTCCACGCCCAGAATTTTGTAGTAATCTTTCCTCTTACTCTTCTTCAGTTCCAGCTGTGCATTTTTTAGGAGCTGTTTGTGTTCTAGAAGGAGACATCTAGAGTCAATGGACAAATCTGACTCTGGTTTCCCTTACTAACCCAGACGCCTTGAAGTCAGAAGCCTTGTTAACCATACATACCAGGTGCTTTTATGGTGTTTTCTTTCTGAATATTAAATAACAAATCTACTCATACTTCAGTTCTGCACATCAGCCTCATTACACATAAAAGGAAGTAAAAGCGATAGGATATAGGGCCAGAAAATAAGTGCCTTGTCCTGCACTTGGGGTCTCTGTTAATTTCTTCCTGGCTGGTGATCAAATAAGCCCCAGGTATGTCCCTGATCTGTGAATCAAACTACTCCTATGTCCAGTTTTAGGGCCTATGAGTAAGACCTCACATTTCCCTGAGAAACAGGCTCTCAAACACCTTTACCTTTTGTTTTCTCCGTCTGATACACTTTTTCATAGTCCCGCACTGCTTCCTCATACTGTTCTGTGTCCATGTAACTGAAAAGGAAATACAGGGCGGTCCATCAACATAAATAGCAATCACCTTCAGTATCACTCTGGGAGAAGAGGCACGGCTCAAGCAAGAGACACACACTTTCGGTTGAGATGCTTCATGAAACAGGAATCCTTAAGCTAGCTATGAGAAAAAATTAACTACCAGTTCCTCAAGTAAAAAGAGACAGGTCTCATGCCACTTGCACCCAACCAGCGAAGTGATACTCTGCTTTGAGCAGAAAGCAACTAAGGGGAGAAAGTTCCTTCTGATTTCAGAGCCACCAAAAGGCATCTGGATTGCCACAGGACAAGGCAATGTGAAGGCTCCTACTTGACTGATTACTTGGGATTAAAATGCAAGAGAAAAAGATCATGAAGTGAGAGCGGTGAATATGGAAAAGCTTTGAAACCTGCAGTGCCATAAACATGCAGGGCCAGCTCCAATCCAGAGTACAAGTGGGATTAGTGAGCCACTAGAAGGATCAAGTTCAAGATGGTGGCTGCTGGCAAATGCTTCCACTAAGACTAATCAATCTGAGAGATGGAGGTAAGTGAGAGAAAAAGGAGACTCTAAACGCAGGCTTGCTTTTATTTCAGGAGTGTAGAAGAAAGGGGGGGGGGGGCTGCCCTGAGATGGGCGGAATCTAGCTTGAAAGGCTGATTGCCAGACCTGTTAAGACCTTCTTTTCCACAGAAGCAAAGTGGCATTTTCCATGTCCCAAAGAGATCACTGGTGCCAAGACTGGCCTACCGATTAAACAGACTGTGTAGGAGTTCCAGAGACAGACCCCATCGGCTGGGGAGCAGGAGTGACTGTGCGGCACAGCTAGCTGCTGCCCAACAAAGACCAAGTTTACTACACTGCCACCACACATCCCATCTGTGCAAACATCAGAGCCCCGGGGGGCTTAGAGGCCAGAGCAGAGGGGTGCTGCTGATGTGGCTGGCAAGACAGAGCCCAACTTCTTAGGCATCTCTGATTTTCTGGCAACATCTTGATTTACAATTTTAATTAAACAATGGTGACAAAAACCAGTGCCCTGTGGACACTGGGCACAAATGTTACCAGGAGCTCAGAGAACCCATTTACAGCATGAAGAGTAATATAAGCTGATGGTCCCAGGTGTAGAATGATCTGTCAAATAAGTAACCTTAATGAACTTTCAATGCCCTTTTGGAATGTATTAAACAAGCTTGTTATTACAATGATTTACATTTTTACTTAACGTGTTTTTTAAATTCAAGGACATCTTTCCATTTAAATTTTTTTTCTATTGTCATACACCTGAAACATTACAATACTGTATGAAAACTATACATCTATTTTTTAAAAAGTATTTTTTTTTAAGTTGAAGAAAATGCAGAGAAGTAGAGCTTTAGGGAAAATGGGAAACTGCAATGCATGATGGGAGATGTAGCAGAAATCTGGCATCTCCCCGTCTTTAGGGATAAGTTGAGGTAGCAGTCAGGACTCTGGTAAGGGTTTGGCCTGAACTAATCTCCACTACTTCATGTCAGTCCCAGCTGCTTAAGGGGACTGTTTGCCAAGTTCTTGGCCAACTGTGCCCCAAAGTGCACGCTGTGGCCCGTGGTGGGATCTCAAAGGCAGAGCCACTCAGAGGACAGTTCTGTTTCTACCACAAAGATAAGCTGTCAGTTGTCTGATTAAAGCCATTTGATTTTTCTTTATTGAACACATATCAAGATAGAATTGTCCACCCCTTTATCTTGCTAACAAACCAAGAATATTCTCTCCCCATTCTCTGTTCAAACACAGCAGAGTATCCACTGAGTTGACACAGTGTCATATATATAGCCACCCCCGCCCCACTAGACGCTTAGGGGATTCTCCTTGTTTGCTCTTTCAGATAACATCACAGTAAACGTGCACATAGCATTCTGGATCTGTTAACATTAGTCTTTAGCTGGATCATAGGGTACTTGCTGTCTTCCAAAGCTTCCATGTTTGCCTGCCAGCAGTTTGCAAACATGAGATGATAGACAGCTAGTTTCAGGATCTATAATACAATTCTGTGTATGTTTCTGTTTGATAGACTTACTCATCTACTTAGAAATCCACTTGGAAAAAAAAAAAGCACCACATACAGAAGCACTTTTCCTGTTTTCAAAAAAAGTGGATCATTTTGGGAAAACTAAAAGGGAGGCAGGCCACACCCTGCACCAATGAGACTGAGGAGCTTGAAGAATGAAGGGCTCATCAGGCATCAGTAGCAGCACCTCTTTGGATGTGACATTTCAGGACAAGGAACGGAATGAACGAATGCTGGAGAATTAGTATACAACAAATAGGTCTTCCTTCTGGAATTTTAAGATAGAATTGTTCTTCTCTGTCTGGGAAATAATCTGAAATAAGAAGAAATGGATTTGGGGGAGGTCTCTCCTAGCCCTTGCTAAGGTTCCTGTCTGCAGAAAAGAGTCTGGTGGGTCCAAGAGTAAGAAGGACACGTAAGCTGGGGAGCACCCCGATTCTGAAGGCGAATCCGGGCACTAGATCTAGGCAGGCACATCCTGGCTCGTAAGTCTCCAAGTCACAGAGGTATTTCAAAAAGGGTTTCCTTATACTGCTGGGAGGCTGAGCCAGCTTAAACTCCTTTCTGTCTTCTGTAACCCGGAACAAACAGGAGAAGCAGAACTCTCAACTGTCTCTGTCTTCCTCTTTCAAGCAACATACATTCATTCAACAAAACATTTATTGAGTGAGCACCTACTGTGTGCCAAGCACTGTGCCAAGTTAGAGCAAAAGTGTACAATACAAAATACAATCTCCAAAGGAAATGGATTTAAACTTTAACAAAAGGAATTTGGGTCAGGCATCAGAGGAAACTTACTGACCGTGAGGGGCGTAAGACACAGGCATGGGAGACTGAGGGAGCTGTGCAATCTCCTCGGCTGGAGGTCTATAAAGAGAGTCTAGGGCTGGAACAATCCCACCTAGAGGCAGGGGGAAGGACCAAATGACCTCACAACATCCCTGGGGCTGCTTCAGCATCCATAACGCAATCCCCCTGGCAGGCCGGCAGCAACTCCCTCTTCCCCTCACCCTCCAGCACCACTTACCACTGAGCTCTTCTCAAGTAGGCTTTTATATAAGTGTCATCGAGCTTCACTGCATTTGTGCAGTCTTCTATTGCACCATCTAGTTTCCTAAGCTTCAGGAGAGAGAGAGCAGTCATACTTCACACCTTCGGTGACTGAGGGAGCCCAGAAGCTGTGAGCACGGCTTCACAATTCTAAGAGGATCAGTCATACCAGGCCCCTGTCACACTCATTTCTGGTCACTGAGAAAGCCCTCCAGTATCTCGGAGGGCTACGGACACCGGGTTCAAAACTGGTTTCTCTTTTAAGGGATGGAAGCCAGGCACACTTATGGGCAAGGATAAGCCACCTCTGCCATTCCAGGGTGGTGCCCAAACACGACATGGAAATAGTAAGGGTGGTTCCTGCCCTCCACTCTCCAAAAGGCTAACTACAGAAGTAAGAATCACTGATTTCTGACCACTGGAACACTACAAGAGCAAGAACTTGCTCTGGTTTCTCATGGTATGCAGCACTGCAGCAGGCGCTCAGACCATTTTCAGCTGAGCATGCTGGACAAAAAAAACTAAGCCTGCTTCATACTCTAATTTCCTCCAAATCACTCCCGAGAAAGCTACAATCACTTGCTTTAGCAAAAAGCAGCAACAATATTTGCTTAAAAAATTATCCCAAAGCCTCTAGCCATTCCCTTAGTGGAAGGAAGGGATTTTGAGGAAGACCAGATAGGAATATCCTTCCCAGCTGTCCTTCAAGTGCCCTGAAATTCTAGGAAAAAGGTAAAAGCTTGCTTCTCAAAAGGAAGTTCCTAACAAGCTGAGATCTCAACCAAAACCACTATTCTCCTTTCGTGTGGCTTGTCCTTATTAAGCAGACTCCCCAAGATGCCCCTTAAACATATCTCCATAGGCCCCAAGACCCAGACCAAGTGCTTACCTTGGAATTAACCGTACCCCGATTACAGTAGAGTTTAGCATTTGTTTTTATATTGTTAGGGTCTATCCCCAGGGCTTCTGTGTACAGTTCATAGGCTAGCTTGTAATTTCCTTCTTTAAATGCTTTATTCCCATCTTCTTTCTTTGCTTTAAGTGCTTTGGCATTCTACAGGGAAAAGCAAAGGGAGGTTAGTTCACATCAAGGAAATCTCAGACCACCGTACAGAGAGGCCCGAGTCTATTTTCAATTTCTCAGATCCCTGTTGTTTAGCATCTTACAGATCCTTATCCCCCTCCCCTCCAACCCCACCACCTAGGCTATTTGCTGTTCACTAGTGCTTCCTACGGAGTGGACAGGGGAAACCAAGATTTACAAGAGAATACCAATGAGACCTGTGTCACCCAGGGTTTACCTCCACTTCCCAGAATAAGCATTACTATTTTTTCTTTACCGAGGGAAGAAAAAAAAAAAAAACACACCTAGTATTAGGAGGATCATATATGATCACATCTGCCTTTAGGCAAATAAAAGTAGTTCTGAAATAATTTCTAAGGAAAGGACCAAGCATCCTGGCAAGGTGGAAAAAGCATGTCCAGCATGCTCACATTTCATGTGGTCCTAGAATCTTCTATTTGTGACTTTCTTAAAGGCTCAAAAAGGAAGCTTTCTTTCCTACTCAGATGTGGGACCTAGAACTTACTCTGCAAGCCACGCAGGCCTTCTCATGGTCAGGAGCCATCCTGAGAGCCTGTACAAAAAACTGAACCGCCTTCTCAATACAATCTTCATAATAAAGGCAAAGACCTCGTACGTACAGAGCATCTGCGTTGGTAGAATCCATTCGTAGAATGTCACTGCAATAGCCGTAAAGGGACATGCTCAGCTGTGGTTTGGATCTCTCCACCAACGCTAACATTTGTGATTACTATAGCCAGTTTTTCTCCTGACCATGTGTCTAGTATGGAAGTATCCAAAGGTAGACAGATCCCAATACCTTCCCCAAATAAACCACCTATATTTATCTCTAATACACTTCACGCGTCTCAGTCTTTATTAGAACAGTGGTTGGTAAATTACAGCCCACAGGACCAAATCCTCCCTGCTACTGTTTATGTAATAAAATTGTATTGAAACCTACCCACATCATCCACTTATCTATCATCGATGGCCACATCTGCACTATAGTGGCAGAGGTGAACAGTTGCAACAGAGACCATATGACCTGCAAAGGACTGATCAGCCCAAGCTGGCCTACCTACAGGACATATGGTAGCTCCTGCTGTAGAGAGCTGCCAGACGGCACCTGTCCAGTGGTATCTGGTGTGTCAAGGCCGAACTGGCCCGACTTCATACCTGGCCACAGACTGTGCTTCCGGATAACGACCTAGCATTGCTAAACATTCTGCTTTGAGGATTTTGAAGCGATGGCAGGCAGGGGCAAATTCTAGGGCACGGTCCATGCAGAAAACAACCTATGGGGAGAAGGAAAGCAAATAACTCTCTTCATTCTGGACTGTACAGAAACATCTTCATTTTAGTTTCGCCACAGGCAACAAACAGATTCAAAGGAAAGTGATATCAGAGTTTAGGAACATATCTAAGTCATTTGATTAAATCACTGAAACAAGGAGAGCAGGTGATCCAAACGATAATGATGACAGCAAACACGAAGTACTTTACATACTGACCCACTTAATGCTCACAACAATTTTATACAGTAATTTCATGAAGTTCCTTACTTTGTTAACGAGAAACTAAATGAAAACGCAGAAATAAAGTAATGTGTTCAAGGTCAACAAAGCTAGTAAGTGATAGAAACAGGATTGGGTCTCACACTGAGACTCCAGAGCCTGTAACTGTAATCACCATGCTAAGCTGCCTCCACACTGAATCATATCCAGTGACTGTGGTCAGAATCACATTCTGCTAATGTAGACTCATTTGCTACTCTGCCTAACTCACCATGTTTAGCCTATTATGTAAGACAAGGATACCCCAAATAACCTAATGTAGACTCATTACTCCTTGTATGATCAGAATGGCTCACAGTTCCTTCCTCCCTGTGCCATGAGCCTCATGTCTCACTAAGTACCCTGGTGGCCACCCTTCCACTTCTATCTTAGTACAGAAATATACCAATAAAATGGCGCATTTTAAATGGTCCTAATAGACTTAATCAGAGTACTGCACCCAACATGTTGCTACACAAACTAAAAGGCAAGTTTCTTTCTCTCTCACACACGCACATGGCTGGGATTACTTCAATCTTTCAGCTTGATAAAGACTCTCCATGTATTCCCATTTTCTCTTTAAAAAAAATTTTTTTTTAAACTTTATTTTTGAGAGAGACAGAGCATGAGCAGGGGAGGAACAAATAGAGAGGGAGACACAGAATCTGAAGCAGGCTCCAGGCTCTGAGCTGTCAGCACAGAGCCCAACGTGGGGCTCAAAGTCACAAACCAAGAAATCAGGACCTGAGCCAAAGTTGGACGCTCAACCAACTGAGCCACCCAGGTGCCTCCCTGTTTTTTTTTTAATGTTTGTTTATTTCTGAGACAGAGAGAGAGCGCAAGCGGGGGGGGGGGGGCAGAGAGGGAGACACAGAATCCGAAGCAGGCTCCAGGTTTTGAGCTGTCAGCACAGAATCCGAAGCGAGGCTCGAACTCACGGACTGTGAGATCATGACCTGAGCAGAAATTGGTGCCCCCTGCCCTCACCCTTTTTCTCTTTTTAGAAGTTTGTTCTCTGAGCTTTCAGTTTTGGGTTAGCTGCTATTCCTGGGAGATCCTTGCTGAATCACCTTCTTGTCCAGTAATAAATGACCCAAAGGAGAAATGTGGAACTAAGGGACACCCATTTCCTCTCAGAATCTGGCCCTGGGGATCAGGAAGAGATGAAGTCTGAAAACTCAGAAGCAGAAATAGGACTAATTCCAGCAAACAGGCAACTGGTTAGACATTCATATAATGGGATACTACATGCCTCTAAAATACAATAAAGACGTTCTCCATGTATTAATAAAGATTTCAAGGTCTAAGTGGGGGAGGGGGGAAAACAAAAGGTATAGAACAGTATACAGCATTATTTCCTTCCTCTCATGCAAAAAAAATTAGAAATCTATGCTTCTCTTTGCTTATATGTGTACAACTAAACTGGAAGGGAACAGAAGAAACAAGAACAGTGGTTACTTTAGTGGGTGAGAACTAGGCAGATGGAAATCAAGTTTGGGGGGAATACCTATCACTGAGTATCTGTTTCCACTTCTTTTAACGATGAATGGCACCTATTCAAAAATTTTAATTTGAAAATATGTGGAAATAGGGAAACCCCACGAGCTGCTCTGCTCCACTGGGAAGACTCCTTGCAGGGTTCAGAGCAGTGGTGGGGCACCTCTCTTTCAGGGCACGGGTTACTATCCTGGAAGTCCCAGGACTGTCTGAAGTTTTAGGTATGATGTAGAGTAGAGTCATGGTGCTGACTTTTTCTCCCTTCGACAGAAAAATAATTGGGGGGGAGGTGAAGCAGTCAAATGTAAGCAGCCACACCCTGCTGCCTTCGCAACGCTCTGTGCGGAGATGGTTCTGCCCATCGGGTCAGTGGAGTGTGAGCCGAAGCTCAGTGCCTCACTTCCCACCCCCATCTCCCCACAACCAGGGACAGCTGCAGGCAAAGAAGATCTTTGTTTCTTCCAAGTTCATCTGCTTCCCCTGCCAGGATCATAATTCTTCATTTGTGACATCACCATGAGCTACAGTGGGGGGGCTGGGATGTCACAAACAGAGGATTCTGTCACAAACTGGGGATTCTGGCTCCAGAGTGGGCAAGAGAGAAAAGAAACTCAAAAGATTGCCTTTTGAGACAAAGCTTTTGCCTATGTAAACCTCAGAAAACATGACAGAAGGCAGAATCGCTTTCCAAATACACACACACACACAACAAAAAAACTTATGAATCACCGTGGTTATTACAAAGACACTGTGGTTATTAAAACCAATGGACAGAAGAGGGATGCTGATAAGTTAATGCTGGGACTCTGCATAAGCTAATCAGAAATATTTATTACCAAATAAAAGACCTGCACAGTTTTTGACTTATGAATAATTCTTAACTGTATCCTTTTATCAAACATTTATTGAGTCCCTTTTACAGAAAGCACTGAGCAAATTCTCACATGTTCCCTGGATGATACAAACTTTTTTTTTTTTTAATTTTTAAAGTTTATTTTATATTTTTGAGAAAGAGCATGAGCACAAGCAGGGGAAGGAGAGAGAGGGAGAGAGAGAATCCAAAGCAAGCTCTACAATGTCAGCACAGAGTCTGACTCAGGGCTCAAACCAACCATGAGGTTATGACCTGAGCCAAAATCAAGGGTCGACCACTCAACCGATCCAATACAAACCTCTTTTAAGTGATCCTGAAAACTGATCCTGATCAGTGGTTTTTAACTTTTTTGGGAGCCATTCACTGTCCCTTTTGAAACTAATGAAAGCTACGTCAAAATATCATCTAAAGAAGGGAATTCAGAACTATACAGATGAGGCATAACCACTATAAACAAGATCTAGAAAGGTATCTCAAACTTTTATATCCTTTGCATGTTTTCAGACAGGGCAATCTTTTTGGCACGTTAATTTTCATGGGACTGTCACACGGCGCCATAAAGGAGACTAGTGGGTTTTCATAGAAAGGCCTAACATCAATGGGGCCCCTGGGTGGCTCAGTCGGTGAACCTTCCAGCTTTGGCTCAGGTCATGGTCTCACAATTCGTGGGTTTGAACCCCACACTGCGCTCTGCACTGACAGTGCGGAGCGGGCTAGGGAGTCTCTCTCTCTGCCTCTCCCCCACTCATGCTTTCTCTCTAAATAAAAACTTAAAAAGCAAAAAAGCCTAATATCAAAATGGTACTGATGACAGGTTACATACACTGTTCAAGAATCTAAAAGGAGCCTCTACTTTTTAGTTACAGCTGCATCCAGTTCACATAAAGCAAGAGTTAGAGCTAGCTCCCATTATTTAAATAAAAATGGATTATCCAAACATAATATTTAATTCCAACCAGTGTTTCCTCTATTAGCAGCACACTTTTAGGCTACCATCTTATATCAAAACCAGGAACAAACTCAAGTAAACTATTATTGCTTTTCATCATAAAGCCAAATATTATTAAGAAAATAAGTACCTTGGCCCAAAAAATTTTTAGATGCTGGTGATGATGTGGAGCAACAGGAACTCTCACTCATTGCTGGCGGGAATACAAAATGGTACAGCCATTTGGGTGGTTTCTTGCAAACTTAACATACTTCCACCATACGATCCAGCAACTGCACTTCTTAGTATTTACCCAAAAGGGGTCAAAACTTATGCCCACACAAAAACCTGCACACAGATGTTTAGAGCAGCTCTATTCACAACTGTCAAAAATGTGACTGTAACAAACGTAACTCTGGTGGGGGAATGTTGATAATGGGGGAGGCTATGTATGTGGGGAGGGGGGGTAGAGGGCATAGGAGAACTCTTTTTACCTTCCTCTCAATTTTGCCGTGAACCTAAAACTGCTCTTAAAAAAAGTCTTTAAAAGAGAGAGAAAAAAAAAAAAAAGAAAAAAAAAGTCAAAATAAAGTGGTAACTGATTATTCTGGATCTTGTGTACTATACCACACACGCGCGTGCACACACACACACACGCACACACACACGCACACACACACGAAACCTTGTGACAAAGGGTAGGTGAGATCTCCCCATAGTTATACTTTACCTTCCGAAAATCCCGCTTCTCAAAATCCGTTTCTGCTATTTTCTCATATTCTATGACTGCATTAGCATTCTTGAACTATACCAGAAAATCAGATAAGGAAAGTTTTAATGAAGTTATAGGTTCAACAAACACAAAAATTAAGGCTTTGATGAATTATTAGTTCAAGAAAATCAGAACCACAGACTTTACAAATCAAGTTGGTGAAGATGCAGCTAAAAGGGTAAAGCCCAACCTGCACCCTCAGTTTGAACTTAAAGTCAAGAATACAAGAATCATGCCTTGAAAGATATAAAATAAGGGCAAGGCATTGTCAGAGGTCGAGCAGAAGTTTCCAGATTCTCACTAAAATGCAACCAGAGGTAAACAGGGTATATATGGAAACGGAACTAAAACATGTTTTAGCTGCTACCAATTTAATCAGGATTTGAATTTACTCAGATTCTTCAACTTCATTCAAATCAGTTCCTTGCAGCATCTGCCCACCCCAGGAACCTCAGAAACCCTCCAATTTTCACAGATTCCTAAACCTATATATCATACTCAAAACTGTCTACATACACAAAATCAAGCCTCAGACAGACTATGAGACTGCCTACAGTTAGCCAGGTGTGGCCGATGGCAGGAGTGAAACTAGCTCAGTTCTTTTTTTCCAGCTCTCAGTTCTGACTTTCAGGTCACTATACCACATTGTCTTTTTCCCTACACACAAGATCAGAACCATACCTCCTGTTGTGCCTGAGCATTTTTGTGATCCAGTTCTAGGGCTCTCTGGAAACTACGACATGCCGCCATGGCATTCCCTAGAGATAGGTGGCATTTACCCTCTCGTAGATGTCCCTAGAAGAAACAGAAAGAGGGAAGAAAAGGAGCATGATTGGCCAAGCAAAAAGCAATCAACAGCAGCAAGAAACACCCACAGAAAACCGACATGGGATGAAAATGGCCAGAGCAGTGGTTCTTACCAAGGGAGATTCTGCCCTCCATGGGATGGTTAGATGGTTAGCAATGTTAGAGACATTTTTGGTTGTCACCACTGGGGCCAGGGTGGGGGTGGGGGGGTGCTACTTATACCCAGTGGTTAAGGGCCAGGGATGCTGCTAAACATCATACAATGCACAGGATAGCCCCCCATGACAAAGAATGATCTGGTCCCAAATGTCTACAGTGTCTAGACTGAGAAGCTCTGGGACAGAGAATTTAATTGAAACAACCGGTCCTCCCCAGCTGATCCTTCCCCAACCATTTCTCCCCAGTCAATGCCCCCCCCCCCCCCCCCCCTCCCCCCCCCCTGCCGCCCCTCTGCCCAAGCCAAGTGGTCACATCACGTACCCGGACGAAACTGTCATCCAACCTCACGGACTGCTGTGCATCTCCAAGAGCTTCCCGGAACTTTCCAAGCATCATCAAGGTGGCTGCTCGATTCCCATAATAGCTAGCATTTTTAGGACACATATCTACAGGAAGGGCAGAAGAAAGTAAAATACAGCTTAGCCAAGTCACTGCCTCAAAAACTGCGGGGCCATCTCCCTCAGAACTGTATCAAGGCAATCAAACTCTAACAGGAATGCTGACATACTCTGTTTAAAAGGCCATGGCCAAATTTTTGACTACTTGTGCAAATGCACAGCAGCAATGGTGCAACCAATGAAAAAGGAAGTTGCTTAAAAATAATTTACACTTGGCTTTAAAGTGCTCTGATTATCTTTTCAGGATAAAGTTGGGAGATGTCAGCATATTCGTCTTCTTAATGAATTGTATTTTATGTAATAAGACATGAAAATGAATTTGCATTTGTTGAATTAGGGGTAGAGAACCTGTAAGCAAGTTAGGTGAGAAACATGCTGACATGGGATTAAAATATGCTGGCAAATTGAGCACGGAAGTAGTTAAGGCTTGATAATATCTACAAGGGCCATTTTCTAAGATAGTTAAATGAGCTGGAAATGGCTGAGATGCATTTAGGCGGTTATCTTTTTGCCATTAGATCTAGAATTTCTGGAATTGCCTTTAAACTACCCATTTGAGCTAGAAAGCGTCATCCCTCATGAAGCCATTAAGTCCAAAAGAGTTCACATGCCATTAAGTCCAAAAGAGTTCATAACAGTTATGAACCCACTACGCCAAAGGCTACTTCTTCAAGAGGGGCTACTTATAATGGTATTCAGCAAATTTATCTTTCAGCATAGGCAGTAGGTCCTTCTCACCTATGGCTTTTGTATAATAGTTATAAGCTTCATTGTAATCTTTCTTGGCATAGTATGCATTTCCTTGTTCCTTGAAAGACTCTGCTTCCCTGAAAAGGAAAGAGAAAGAAGGGCACGTTATTTTACACAGGGAATAACCTCTGTAATCTCATGGGAGCAATCTTTGGTCTACAGCTCTGGGCATATTGAGCTGAAAGTTAGTGCGATACTTGAAGGAATTTATAGATTTGTTCGATGCTGTTTTTTTGGGGGGCTTTTTTGGGTCAGATACGTTTAAACTAAATGAAGAAAACCTCTCTTGTGTTGCCTGCCTTTCCTCACTATTCTGGCCTACAGTCACACCCCATACAACAGGCAAATTTAGACATCCTCTCACAGAAACTAAAAAATTTTTTAAAGTTTATCTACCTACTTACCTACCTACCCACCTAAGTAATCTCTACACCCAACATGGAGCCTGAATTCGTGATCCCGAGATCAAGAGTTGCATGTTCCTCCAACAGAGCCAGCCAGGAGCCCCAGAATTTTTCTATTTATTTCCTTTCCACTGTGCCACAACTTCTGCCTCTTTAGCAACCATAAAAAATCAGTTACAGATCATTCCATTCTGGGGCAATGACTTCTTAATGTGAAATGGGTCACATCTTTAGAGTTCTAATGATCTGTTCTCTTGAAAACTGGCTCATGCATTTGTCACTGAAAGGACAAGCAGAGCAAAAGCAGGTGGCAAAGGAGTTAAAAGCAGAGCATACTGATGTTTAAGATGGAGGACGGAGTTGAGTGACAGCAGAGACCAAGAACGTGGGTAACAGGGACATACGAGGTACAGCCTGCCGGGGATATGCTTTGAGAAGTACCCATCTACTGACACTTTCTCTGCCTATCACACCTGGGTGGGTTCTTACTGCCCCCTACACCGTTCCTACTGTACCTTGTATAACCACCAAGTGGGTAGTATCAGAATTTTTGCCCTACTCCAAGATCCATTTTTTGAAGCTGTACCATTAGACAAATTGTTCTTTCCAAAAGGAACAATGTTATGTGAGAATTATACTCCAGACCAAGGAACTAGAATTAAGACATGACCAACAATGTTTCAAAAGAACTACTAACCTCTATCAAAGATACCCCAAATCATTCTAATGACTCAATTATCTTTGAGTGACAAAGATAATTCTTTACCAAAATGATTACTGCAATATAACTAAATATCTGAGCATTTTTGCTAGAAGAATCTGTTTCTTTTTCTGTCCTCTACACACACACAAGAGAACCCAGTTCAAGGGAAGCAAGGACAAAAGTACCTAGTTCTTAACTTTGGTGATGGTATGGGAGTTTACAGCTTGATTCTACAGACATCAGCATTGGGAAGATTTGTGATTTTTTTATTTACATATTTTAAACTACAAAGTAGCAAAGCTGCTCTCCTTTTAAATTGAGGCCCTCTCCCTTTCTATTCTTCTCCATCACTGTTCTGGCAAGCCCTACTAACATGAAAAGGCTGCCAGAAGAAAGGAGAAAGAAAATGGGAATGATCTACAAATGCTGACAGATGTGAACTGTGATGGACATGAATCTGTTTGAATAATTTTATTACACCAACTGTCACAATGCTGTAAAGAGGCCATCTGCTATTAAGTCCTCAAGAAGGATCCCCCAGCTGCAAGATTTACAGGACCAACTGCAACCTTTCTACATGGCAGACACCATCCTGTAACTCTATAAATTAAGCAAGGCACTATAAAAACTATGAGGAGCCTATCTTTTAAGAGCAGACATGCCAAGAGATCTGAAGAAATGGTTTCCCCAACCCTGGATGCCAGAAGCTGAGTCAAACCACTGTGAAGACATGAAGTGGTAAATTCAAAGGAAACACTGAAGATGTACCTGAAAAGATCTAGCCTTCTCTTTTAGGCTAGTGGCTAAGAATACACAAATCCTAGAGGAAAGCCAAAGGCATCCAGGCACGTGAACAGACACTGTATCAGCAGTATAAAGCTTGTTAGTCAAAGGTGAAGCAATCTGCAGAGCTACAGAAAGGTGCTCTTTCTTTCCTGAAACACTAACACCCATGGATACAAGGAAGTTCAGCACTGGCTTTTAGTAAAAAGGCAAAGGATGATTTCTGTGGAAAGTCAGTATTAATTACTGAAGTCTGGTACTTTCCATATGTTATCTTCCCATCAGGTGTTTCACATTATTCCCCTTTCTCATAGGAGTAAAATAAGGGGTAGAGGTTAAAAACTGGCCCAAGGTCAGGATGTGGAGCCACACCTGTCAGATTTCAAAGCCTGTGCGCTGCGCTATCTACTACGCTTAGCTTTCCCTCTAATGCTCATCTCTATCTATTGCCTAACTAAGACTTTAAAAATTAATCTGTCTTGCTAGGAACAAGACATGGGCAACGAGCGTGAATTTCTTCAAACTAAGACATAAAACAGCCACAGCATGTAAAATCCAACTCCAGGACTACAATCTGGATCTAAACAAGCTAAATGACATTCCTAACAATTAGTCACAGAGAGCAGGGCTCCTTTCTCTTTAAGATGCAAGACCTAGTGAACTGGACTTTGCCTCCCCCAAGAAATGCATTTCATTTTAGTAAATGGTGAGTAGATTCCATTCTAGAGCAAACAAAGCGAGTAATGTAGAGTCAGCCCACAGCAGAAAGAACAAGAAGAATTGTGTTGTGACAAGTTACCATGTTTTTAACCTCACACTGCACAGCATCAGGCCAGAATTAGCTATTCCCACACAATTGCCTCATGAAAAGGACTTATTTTCATAGAAACATGGTTGATTAACAGCTGCCTAAACAATGGGCACTTAGTGCTTTTAGGCTGAAGGCTTATTTTTTGCCTCCAGGTCCAACTCCCAAAGTGGAGTCCCTCCTCCATTTTGAACCTCCCCACCAAGTACGCGACAAGCTTTAACCAATGGGCCTGACCCTGTGAGACCAGTCGAGGAAAAAGTGGATCTTTGGAATCCAGCATGGCAGCAGCAAGAACTGAACAAGGCTGCATCAGGAACAATTCCAGGGTCAAATCCATTCAAGTCCTGCCCTGGGAGTCTGAGAAAGGGCTGAAGCTTGTTCAAGTTGCCCTTACAGCAAAGGGACTGAAGGATGAGATGTCAAAGGCGTGGGACTGGAAAAGAAGGAGAAGAGCTGGTTAACACCGGAATTGAGGGCAATCTGGCACTGGTATCTGTCACACCGCTCGCTGCCAGAGTCGATGGGTAACAAAGTGAGGTTACAACATGTACCTACCAAAACACATGGGCACTGAGAAAGAAGAATTAGGATTAATTAGGCTCACCTGGACTAACCAAAAAGCGGAAAGGATTCCAAAAGGGACTAATTAAGCTACCAATTATTTTCTAAGGCCACAAAACGAAATTCAGATCAAACCCTGAAATATAATATCACATCAAAATATAGACTTGGCCCTAACTGACTGACCTGATGGAGCTATTAATAGCCACACTGTATCTCTAGTGCTTTTTCAGATTTTCAAAGCATTTCCAATGAAGATCCTGGCCTCCTGAAGTGGTTATGGTGATACTATCACATGTCCTTCGGCAGAGGAAGAGCCGGAGAGGCATCCAGGGAGCTGCACACGTTCCCTAACTCCAACAGTCTGGTGTTTCTTGCCCACTAGATCCTGTCAGCTGGCATCAAGGTTTTTAGATTAAAACTAATTTATCTAGTTTCCCACCCAATCTCTAAGCAGAATAAGCTTCGCCACTCTGACTCACCAGGAGACACAGGGAAAGAAAGACTCTAGCCTCCACCAAACCAGTCCTTTCCCTTTAACAGCCAGCAACAAATTCCTGTGAAAAGAGCCACTGAAAGATTTTCAAAACTCTCTATCCTCTTTGCAGGTTATAGGGAGGGTCCCAAACAACAGGATCGCACCAGAGGGCCCGGCAGGCCTTCTCTCAAACATACAGATAAGCAGACTACATTCTGCTCTTAGTCTGCTTTGCTTTTTTAAAATGTATTTATTTTTTGGAAATAACTTCATCAAACTTCAGAAAACTGCAGCCTCATAACCTGCTCTTCTACACTACACACGTGTGAAAAATCTGTGTGTCCTCTGATCATGCAGTTATACTCTCTCTCCCAATTTAGCATCACAGATGCTAATTACTCCAACAAAAGGCCAAGGGAATCATTTGGTATCACACAGGTCTTAGTAGGGCTCAGCATTATGTGATCAAGTCAGACAACTAGGGCTTACAATCACCAGTCAACTTTGCACATTTACAGCTCAGCTAAATTAAACATACCTTAAAACACTGCAGCTGACATTGCAACATGACCCCAATTAGATGCTCTACAAAAATCTTCATTTTCTCTCTAAATATTCCAACTTGAACACTTAAACAAGATCTTTGCCTTAGGCAAACTAGTCTGTCTTTTAGCAATGAAAGAGTTATGCAGAGAATTTTACTCATCCGCTTTCATTAATGCAGGATTCACTGGGTGGCAGTTTTTAAAACATCCTCAATGACTTGGTTCTCTTTGGAACTGTTTCATGTTTCAGTATTTGTGAATTATTAAAAGAGGGATGAGATGCTTCATCACTTGTACTGTATCATTTTAAGATTTAATTACCTCAGTGCATGAAAAATACAGACTAACATAGGTCACTATTCTGTAATATTCGCAACCTAGGAAACACTAATCTGATTTTTGTATGACAAAAACATACCAGACTGCTTTTATCTATTTCAAGTATTTGGCTACAATAATATACTTTTAATAACATTCAGTTCTCCAAAAACCATTTATAATAGTTTAAATCAAAAGAAATGCAGAAGCTTGAAATCTTTTTTTTTTTTTTTGCACCTCTTTCTTTTGCATTTTCTTGACGTATTCTGCTACCCTTAATGTGGAAGAAACATCTAAATGCTAAAATTACAACTCAGGACAAGATGATTTCTTTTGTTAGAGCAAAGGAGTGTTTCAGGGCCTTTGATTTTGGAGACTATTTTATTGGCAGAAAGAATCTTAGAAAAAAGATATCTAGGGGCGCCTGGGTGGCTCAGTCTGGTTAAACATCTGACTTGCGCTCAGGTCATGACCTCACAGTTGGTGGGTTTGAGCCCCGTATCAGGCTCTGCATTAACAGCTTGGAGCCTGGAACCTGCTTCGGATTCTCTGTCTCCCTCAGTCTCTGCCACTCCCCCACTTGCACTCTATTTCAAATAAATAAACGTTAAAAAAAAAAAAAAAAAGATATCTACTAACAATACTTTATATTGCCCATAAATCAACCTTTATGCAATCTTATTATAATTACTAATTCCAAAATGTCACCTTCACTCTGTGATTGTTGCACCCATTTCTTTTTTTCAGTCAAGTTTACTAGTTGCCCGTTGATCTAGAAATGTCCTCCACCCTTTAGAATTTACGGGATCTTGGCCAGTCTCAGAGTAGAAATTCCTTCCTCCTTCCCACAGACCAAGACCTCTTGTCCCCGAAGACATGTCATGGGCCTGTTTCATGCTGTACTCTCTCTGACCTCCACGACAATAAAGTAAAAAGAGCCCAGGAGCCTTACTTTTATTCCATCTCACCAAATGAGTAAACTGTTCTGTCTTTTGTAACTAGTCTAGGGATGAAGCGACAAGTTTTATAGGTGGAAGCCACATATGACTTGGAACAATTCTACAGATTCAGTGCTTGCTAAATGCAAGTGCTATATGCTGAGTGTGAATAAAGGCTTCATGATGGTCCAGCGAAAACAGAGGGTGGGCTGTCCAATGGCTACCAGTTGGTAAAAGTGGGCTACCCAGCATCCTTTACCCAATTTGCTTTAGAATAAACAGCTTCTGCTTTCACTTTAAAGCACAATTAAAATACCCAGCCTTCTCCTAAAAGAGAGGAGATCGAGATGAAGAAAACTCATTAACAACATACCAGTTCAAAGTGTTCTCTTTCTGGACATTCAGGGGGAAACCTCAACAGGGGCAGAACCAGAAGGGACCAAGAGGCACCAAGTGGAGTCACAGATACAGGCTACACAAGGCAGTAGCACTCTCTACTGCTCAAGCAGGGAAGGACACCAGGCAACACCATGGAGTTGGCAATGTCTTATTCAGTGGGGGGGGGGGGCGAAGGCAACCAACTAATGGATCCATCCAGACGGAAATCCCATTAATGCAGGCAGAAAAGACAGTCATATGAAATAGCTGACTCAACCGTAATACATTTATGCTAGTTCCTTAAATGGGAGGTATCACAATCTGTGGCATCTACCTAATCTTCTTTACTCCGGGGGAGAGGAGACCTGGGGAAACAAGCTTCTCAGAAGCCACTCTTGAGTCCACATGGCATTGGCCTTTCAGCAATAGCCAGAGGCTTGTTTTCATAACACACTCCCAAACCCACCATTTTCTATCCCTTGGTTCCCCATTCTGTGAGATCCACTACTTCCCTCATGGGGACATTAGTACACAACAAAAATCTAGAACTTAGGAACTATAATTAAGAAAAAAGCTGCTGAGGTTTTTTTCTTGGGGGGAGGGAGGGAGTGAGTGGGTAGAGATGAAAACCAGAGTGCGGAGTCTAGGTTGTCAACTGGTATGTTGCTTCCAGAGTTCTCTTGGTTCCTTATTTTAACAGGAGGTTGACTATCTCCAACTGCCAGAGGAAAAACTCAGGACAGACCAAAAACAAGAGAAAATGCTGCTTGCTTCATACACCCCTCCCCCAAAGGCTAACAACAGAATCAGAAGAAATGGTTAACACTTTGTTGATCTGACAATCTAGCTTCCCCACAAAAACTTTAAGTCACACAACACCAGAATATTAGGTGTCAGAATTAGACTTTGAAAGTCAAATATTCCTCCTCATATTTTCATTCTCAAAAGCCTGAAACATTCATCCCCCTGCCAATGGTGGGATAAAACAGAGGAATTGTTATTTTGATCTGGATGGGGAAGAAAACAAATTGTCAATCTAATAAAATGAATAAACACTGAGATAATTTGCACGACGAATCCGGTCTTACTGCTGAAATTCAGACAGTTTAAAAGAATACCTGGAATGACCTCTAAGTAACTTCCACATCACTCAGCACTGAAGAAAAGGGACCAAACATTAGTGGAGTAAGGGAGAAATGGGCTCTCAGAGGGACTGCGCATCAGACCACAAGGCACCTAGGCAGCCGCTGACCATTGTTCTCCAATCTTCTAAAGTCCTAGAGAAAAAAAGCAAAGGCAAGTGCCCAGTACTCAGCTTTTAAAAACTTTTAAAATACTAGCTTCGATGACTACACTCATCCCTGATTGGCTAGAATGTTCAAAAAGCCTGGGTTTTAAGCCAATCAGAGTTAAGGTCGTTGGAACGGACTAGACACTAGAGCAACTGCCACTCAACTTGGCTCAATTTGGTTGGTATCTGGTTCTGGTTAGTATGTGGACCTGAATTAAAGCAGCAAGGACAGAGAGACCCTTCCTCTGTGCTCTACCTTTGCTCTAGTTATGACTTAACAATTTTTTCAAAGATTTTATTTTTAAGTAATCTCTATACCCAATGTAGGGCCTGAACTCGACCCTGAGATCAAAAGTGACACTGAGCCAGCCACGTGCCCCCGATTTAACAATTTTGCCACTTGTTAAAATCAGATTCAATTAATTTGGTGGTTTGGGATTCTGTATTCCTAGGTTTATCCGTTCCTTAACCATGACTTATTTGTCCCGCCTCTCATTTCTTCACCACTGGCCCCGCACTTAAGAGTATACCAAAATGAAAATGAAGGCTGCAAACACTGTTTTCACTGATTTGGGTTTAAGGTCAAAGATAATATCCCATTCAGCTTGCAGGCTTACTGAAACGTCTAGCTTCATTTCATGACCTTGAAGACAAAGTTTAGAGAGACAAATGTCTAAGAATTTAAAACAAAGTGAGGAAGAAGAGCTGGGGAAGACAACGAACGCTACAAGCTCCTCGGCTATGGCCACAAACACCAAAATGTGCCAGGAATCTGTAGTAAAATAAACAGCACCTACTGCAGACCCTGGGATATGGATTCAGGGTTCAGTGCTTCCCAGCAGCAATAGGAAGAGAAATAAAAAGCAAACTCTACAGAGCTTACAATCCTGGATACTAAGAAGGGACCTAATGTTCTTGCGTGCATTCACACAGATATGGAAAAGATTATCAAAGAATCAGAAAAGGATGTTCTGTCTTCTAAATCTATGGCTTCTGTTTTCTTTTAGACCCTACTGTCCAGTCATGCCTGATATACGCTGAGACACAGAAGTGTTTCCTCTGTGGATGAACAACTTGAAATCCTTCGATATTACCATAATAAAGACTACCTATGGTAACCTCCCCAGCCCAGGAAATGTGACCAGACAGCCTTCATTCAAGACCAGTATTCATACATTACATAAAGCAATCAGCATCTTCCCAGGAAAATGTAAGGCTTGAAATTAAATTAAATTAGCTGAATTGTAAAACCTCTGAAATTTAGCTCTCTGGCTCCCCAAGTAGCTTTATCTGTTTTGGTGGGCAAAGAGAAACAAATAATCTTTATGTTCAGAACCCTGATCTATTTTGGATGCCAACTAATACATCTTTTATTTTAGCCTCTCAGCTGCTATGGAGGAAAAAACTCTGTCAGAGTGACAAGCAAAAAAAAACTGAAGTACATTTCTTTTCTCTCTAGAGACACTAATGAAATAAAACATGTAGCCCTTTAAAATGCTGCAACCATGAGGCCCCAAGTCTTGAAAGCTCCTCTCGTTTTGCCGCTGTGGGACCATAACAATTTAGCAGCAGCAGCAAGCCCTTGAACCAAGATGCACAGAAGGAAGGATTCCTTGCTGGACTTCACAAAAACAACCCAAGAGACCCATCAACTCCGGTGTCCCCAAGTGAACTGGTAGTAGGACTGTAATAAGAGACACAAACTTGGCCAAATGACTAACCAAGCCAGATAGTAAAGGGCATCTGTAAGGGATGTTACTATCCCTGCCTTCTGCTATGGGTACACAGGATTCCAGGACACATGAAAAATGTAAAACCACCTTCCTCCAAAACTTCTACATCATCACTCCATTTTCAGCATTGGAAAACCATACATAACATGGTTTTTTCCTTAGATTCCAGTGCTTACTTACTCTCCATGGATGCCTTATATGGCAGAAAGTCAAACTGTAATTTTTTTTTAATTTCACTATACTTTCCTTTTGATTGGCTCACATAAGTGATATAAATATCCATTTTTAGCCGTATCTAAAAGAGAGCATATAAATATGTGTAACATGGAAGTCTATTTAGCAAGGATGTATCTTTTCTTAGTGGCAGATAAAACAACTGTGCGTTTTACAATCGATGACATCTTAAATTCCATGTAATAAGGCAGTTAACCTACATTGACACCTTTTCTACCAAATACCATGTTTTTGTGTGATGTGGTCACATTACAGCATCACCCATTTTGTGTTTCTTAATGTATCTTCAGGTTCATTTACTATAATTTTATGTTAGAATATCCTCTAAGGCTGTGTGTTGTTTTTGTTTTGTTTTTGTTTTTGTTTTTTAAGGAAAAGGACCTGCTTCAGATAGAGGGCTTTGAAGTAAAACCCAAATTAGGGACAGTCCCTACATCAGAGATCTATATTATGTAAGAGAAGGTTTTTTTCAAATTACTACACATAGCCCAAGTCTCTATAGCACCAAAAAAAAAAAAAAACAAAAACAAAAACAAAAAAAACCCAGTGAATTCTTCACAATCCCAAGTAAAGTAAATCCTTGCAATTAACGTAAGCTCGGTATGTACGGGAGAGGGAGGGGGCGGTTGTTTCCCGTTGTGTAGTTCCTTAATGATGCCTAATCCTCAACACCTGAGAAATAGGTACGCTGTGAAAACTCAAAACCAAGAAGAGAAAGAGACTAGACTCTGGTGTCCTGCCTTCTCTGATCGTCCCAAGGACTTACTACAACACTGTGTCAAGCCTCTCAGTTCTCAACAGACCTTGAGACACAGGCTGCAGTAAACTACCCTGAAGCTTGAGAACTATTCATTCTGCCACCCTGAGTACCTCCCCGTATTTTAACTTGGATAATAAAAAATCCTCAGAACCCTGGTTTCAGATCGCAGGCAGCCAGAATGAAGCCATACAGACAGGGTTTGGTACAAAGATAAGAAAGACAAGGGAAGGAGACTAAGGGCACCGTAGTCAATTAATCTGCAGTTGATAAGGAAAGGGCCCCGAGCTTCCAGAACCATTTCGTTAATTCTCCTTCAGGATTAGGACAAGTATGACTACCCACAACTGTGTTCCAATAACCTGCCTTAGCCGTAGCCAGAATCCAGAGTGTTCTCGAAAACCACTCACTCAGCAGCTCCCTTGGCTAGTCCAGACTGGCAATCTCGAGCCACTGCGGCGGCCCAGCGGTGCCAACAGCGCCCAAGCAGTTGCCTTCCTCTCTGCTGCTTAACTTAAGAAAGAACAGTCCTGGGAAGAATGAGGATCTTACTCCGGAAGGACGGAAGGGCCGGAGTTTGACGTGTAGAGCATGAGACAAACCCCTCACTCTTCCTTCTTTCTCTCTCATCTCCGATTTCTGGGGTACGGGGAGGGGGCACCAGGTCAATAATGGAGACACGCTCGGACCTAGGCTCGTGGTCGCTGGGATACATTACTGAGGAGAGGGGGTGAGGAGAACACGGGCTTCGGAGATGCAAAGTGCTGATAGACAACAATGCACAGAAGTTAACAAGAGCAGGCGGGGGTCGGGGGCGATGTAAGGAAGTCATCATCGTCGCCGCGCAGCCTCCCCCACCCCACAACAGACCTCTGAGTTCCCCTCCGAGACCCGGCCTCTACACTAAGGGCGACATTGCTCCCTGCTTGGAGAACCAGGCCGTGCCTCAGCTCTCCAGCCAGGCGGAAGCAGGAGGGGAGGGCCGACCTCCGGGAGCGCCCCTTCAGGGGGTCCATCCGGACTTATCTCAGATGGGGGGGGGGGGGGGTCGCGGAGGGCGGGGCGTCGCCTCAACACGGGCTGCATCACGGAAGGGACGGGTTTCCCGGGGCCACGGAGCTGAAGCTCGCCCCTTCCACTACCCTGCTACCCGGTTACCTCTTTGCTTCCTCGTCGTCGAGCAGCTCTGGCTCGGTCGCCGCCATTACCACATCGCACTCCGCGGCAGCCGCCATCTTACCGCCGGGACCAAAGAGGCGGGTGGGAGGCAGGCGGTGAAGAGCACTTCCGGCTGGAGCATCGAGCCGCTCGGCGGCGTTGCGCCCAGAGGGGCTCCCTCGGGCCCGTCTACCATCGAGAGGCTCCGCTTGGGGCCAGAGAGGCCTCCCGCCTCCGGAGGTCCACGGTGGTCTCCGTGCCGGGCCGGTGGCCCAGGGACGGTTCCTGTGCGTAGGAGGCGCCACTTTACCCGTGCGTCGGAAGTGAGGGGTACAAGAGGGTGATGCCTCTCTAGGCCTGAGCTCTTCTCAGTATTCTGAGAGCCTCGTTGCCATAGCAACTTCCAATCCTAGAGAGTCTCCAGTAAGGTTCAGGAGAGTCTGGGTTGGGTTCGGGACTCGGTGACCCAGGACTCTGGAGGGAAAGAGCCCCCACTACTACCTTCCTGACCTTGGAGTGTGTTCACAGCTTCCTACCGGGAAAGGCAAGAAGAGACACTTTGAGCCCAGTTCCCCTAGCTTTCATCGGCCCTTGGAAGCCCTGCCCAACCAAGCCAGGGGAACGCAGGGCGTCTTCACCCCGCGCCTTTCATCCCCACTGGATCTCCAAGCAACAACTGGTTCATCACCCTAATGACGCTGACCCTTTAATGAGGCTGCTTTCATGTCAGCTGCCTGGGAGTGCCATCTCAGCATTAAGCCTAGGAAGGGTGGCACGGCGCCCCAGACCCTGCCCTGGAGTTTATAAGGCAGCTCTCAGGGTGAGGTCCCTGCTCCATAGTGTCCCCAGTACTCACCCTTTATGGAAACACCCTGCTCGGCAAGCTTGTTTTGCCGAATGCAGTCTGGACTGGGAACTCGAACCAATAGTATTCGTGGGTTTGAATAAAACCGGGGTTTTCTGAGGTTAAATTAAATTGGAGGAGTTTGAGGTTAAAACTTTTTAATTGAGAACTAAAGAAGGGGACAAGTGAATTTGGAAAGGATCTACTCCTTTCCTCCAGTAAAATAGTGTCATCCTCAGTAGGCTTCTTGAAAGGCCTCTGCCTATGGCAGTGCTAAGGGAGCAGAAACCACACCCACCACTGGCTAGAGAAGGTTGGGAGAGGCTCAGTGGGTGGGAAGAGAGAAGTCATTCAGCCAGCCAATCATTCACTAGTCTCTCCAAATGGCCTACTTGGGGAGTGTGCTAGATTGGGCGGATATTCACAGACCACCTGCCCTGCCTGCCAATGCGTCACAATCTATGGTCTAATGCAGGAAGCCAACCTGTCTGTGGACCATCTTCCCACTGTGTGTTCTTTGCATCTAAGCCAATTCATTTACTCCCATAGCTTTCATTTGAGCTGTAGATGACCCTCAGCTTTGTCGATATTTCCAACCTAGACCTCTCACTTGTGAGTTCTAGATCTCTATATCCAATTATCTACTGGATGTCTTGTATGTTTCACAAATCCTGGAGACATTTATATTTAAGTCGTTTGTCATTCTCTCATTCCTCAACAACAACAACAACAAATGCTTTACTTATTTCTCTTTTCCTGAATTCCTTATCTATTCAAGTGGGTTCACCAATTGGTCACCGAATTAGAAAGGAGACATCATGAACGCCCCCTTTCTCACTCCTGACTCCCAATTTATCACCAAATCTTGTTGATTTTCCTACCAAATGTCTTCCAAATCTATCTGTCTCCATTCCATACCAGTCAGGCTCTCCTCATTTTTATTTTTAAAACTTGGAATACTACCATAGTCTCCTAACTGGCCCCTTGTCTCATCTCCATTCTTTACTCTTCTGCCAATGACCTTCCTAAAAGGAAAAATGATCATGTCACTTCACTGGCATAAAACCTATCAACGGCTTTCCACTGCTGTTAGGATACAGTTTGAACTCTTTGACCTAACACACAAGGTCTTCGATTATTTGCCTCCTTTCCACCAACAATATTAAACCAAAACACTTGTAGTTCCGGAAAAATGCCATGACTTTTGCCATGTTTCCTCCACTCTTTCCTCCCAGACCCTTCAAGTCTCAAAACAGACATAACCTCCTCCAGGAAGTTTTCTGTGATGCCCACTGTCCCTGAAGTCCAATGTTTTTTTGCTGTGCTCCCATAGCACCTCCAAAATAGTTTTTACCATGCTGCCCTGTAGATATCTAGCTCCTCTAGACGGTGATGTTCTCATGAGCAGCTACCTTGTCTAATTACATTTTTTCTCAGCATGTGGTTTTATACCTGGCACAGAGTAGCTGCTCAGAAGACATCTGACTAATAAACGATTGAATAAATGAAGCGTTACTGCACTATGGCAGCCTTTAGAGAAAGAACATTTGGGCATTAGAGACACCAGCCCCCTGTGTCCAAGTTGCCTAGAACCTTGTGCTCACGTGTGCAGCCAGCCCTGGTGCCGGCTTTCTCCCCGTCATTCTCCCTTCCTGCCTCTGGGGGAGCTGTGTGCCCGGCTCCTGCAAGCTGCAGCCGGAATTGGTCCTTGAAGGACGGAAGCTGGGGGGCGGGGCCAGACGGAGCCTGGAACCACCCGGGCGGAAAAGCGGAGTGCTTGTGGCTGTGCTGCCCCTCCCCTAGTCCCGGCGTGCCTGGAGGGGCCCAGCCGGGGTGCTGCGAGGGCTCCGGGAGGTACGGAGGTGGCAGGCCAGGGTCGGTCACCGCATCCGGGCCGCTTTAGGTGGCGGGTCTCTGCCTCCGATTCCCTCTAGGGGCCCCCTCGGGGGTAAATCGGTGGCGGAAGCCCCTCTAGCAGTCTCACTTGGGGTATCCTTTCATTGTGGGGCCCACTATTTGGGCCCCGAGCGGGGAGGGGGTCTATATCGGGAGTTTACTCGAGAGGTCTCTGTTTAAGACACCTCTTGGGAGTGCCCTCTGTATCTGCTCTCTGAGGCAATCCTTGTCTGGGGTTTCTTCTGGGAAGCTTGTGTTTGGAATGCCTTCGACGAGATCTCTGTCCGGGAGGTTTCTGTGTCTGAGCCTCATTTTGGCTTATGAGTTCAAGGGCATCACAGATTTTCTCCTTTTCCCCTTAGATTCTTTCACTCTTTCTTGTGTGATGTTCTTCATCTTAGCCATGGACTTGACTGGGAATTAGAGGGAATTAATTGTCCAGATGAATCATACAGGAAAGCAAAATCCCATTCTCATTAGCTCGCTCTCCAGACGAAGAGCGGCTTAAGACCAATCCACACAATATAGCATTCTTGTTTATTTCTCCATGGAGGCATGGCTCAAGACAGGAAGCTGAGTGGAGCTCCCTCCAGCTACTGGTCTTCCACATCCTGTGCACAGAAAGGAACCCGGCCAGTGGTTCCTTTAAACCAAAGACTCTCTTTCCCCTTTATGGCAACAATTACTGAAAACCTGCTCTGAGCCAGTTACTGATCAGGTGCTTGGAATGACAAAGATGAGTAAAGTACAGCCCACTGTCCAGTAGCGGACGGAGACACATCACTCCAATACACCCTGACCACAGTAGGGGACAGACAGTGCTGAATCCCTAAAGTTCTGAGGTTCAGAACCTGGCCCTCAGTTATAGGAGATCTGCCCTCTGTTTTCATCCCACCTCACCCAGTGTGCTTCTGTTCTTCAAGGCAGAAGGCTAAGCATGGGGAAGAGCTGCAAGGTGGTCGTGTGTGGTCAAGCATCTGTGGGCAAAACTTCAATCCTGGAGCAGCTTCTATATGGGAACCATGTAGTAGGTGAGTGTTGTTGGGGGTAGGGACATGGTGGAAGAATAAGTAGGGTGTGATCATAACATGAAAAGGCTAAAAGCTGCTGCTGATGGTTATTGTACCCCCAAAGAGTGAAATCTACATAACGACCTTAACCCCAGCATATTGAAATCTGGAAAGAGGAAACCCAATATTTGAGATAGCAACGAAAAGCTCTCAGGTCACACTTTTGCTTAGTATGGCGTTAGCATGAGATCCATGCTGTTCCCCAAGTCATCCAGTCCTGCCTGTCAGTCCCTGGCCCTCTGTCCCCAGCCCCCCATTCCTTTCCTTCCCTGGCTGATTGGCCTGTTAGGATATACTCAGTCACCCACGTTTCCCATCTTCCTTCTTTCTACAAACAAGTTTTTTCCTCATTTTGCCCCAGGTTCTGAGATGATTGAGACACAGGAAGACATCTACGTGGGCTCCATTGAGACTGACCGGGGGGTGCGGGAGCAGGTGCGTTTCTACGACACCCGGGGGCTCCGGGATGGGGCCGAGCTACCCCGGCACTGCTTCTCCTGCACTGATGGCTATGTCCTGGTCTACAGCACGGATAGCCGAGAGTCCTTTCAGCGTGTAGAGCTGCTCAAGAAGGAGATCGACAAATCCAAGGACAAGAAGGAGGTGTGTGTGGGGATCCCTTCTCCACCTTTCCAGCCTCATTCCAGCTTCTGGGGCTCTGAAAGACATATCCACGGGTGGGGTTAGGAGAAAGAGTGGGCCCTGGGCTGGCTCTGGGGAGCCTGGCATGGCTGTTTTTCATTCATATCCCAGGAGGTAGGGTAGGAGCTAGAGGAGGGATGGAGGCCACTGGAGGGTGTCTTCACCCCTACAGGTGGCTGTATGTTGAGGCAGCTCAACCAAAGGGGCTTTCCTTTAGTTTTAGAGGTTTCTGACCTAACTTTGGGAGCCCCCACTAATCTTTCTTTATGATGGTTCTTTGCTCTTATCCTTCTGTTCCCAAATCCCCCTTTAAGCTGCAGGTGTTTGGGGAATGTTCCCTCACCAGTTGTTTAGCCAGAAACAGACTGGTTGCTCGTAATGAGCAGGCACGGGTGACACAGGGCTTATAAGAGAACTCCTGGAGGGAGGGCCAGATGGAGGGTAGAACTTAAACAGAGGAAGGAGAATAAAAAGCAACCATCTCCCTCTCCCCAGTCATTGTTTCCTATATAAGAAGAGGCAAAACGTTAGCTGTTGAGACTTTTTCTTCTGTTAGGACTTCTAGGTCGTTGCCAACCCTCACACCCAACTCTGAGGCCCGTGGTACATCCTCAGGCCTCTACTCTGTCCCTCTTCCCCAGGTCACCATCGTGGTCCTTGGCAACAAGTGTGACCTACAGGAGCAGCGGCGTGTGGACCCAGACGTGGCTCAGCACTGGGCCAAGTCCGAGAAGGTGAAGCTGTGGGAGGTATCTGTGGCTGACCGCCGCTCTCTGCTGGAGCCCTTCGTCTACCTGGCCAGCAAGATGACCCAGCCCCAGAGCAAGTCTGCTTTCCCCCTCAGCCGCAAGAACAAGGGCAGCGGCTCCTTGGATGGCTGAAGACCTGCCTTCCTTCCTCCACCTTCCCAGCCTCATTCCAGCTTCTGGGGCTCTGGGAGATATATCCAGGGGTGGGGTTAGACAAGCTGTCCTTCCCAGGCCAGGCAGCTGGGCTGTCCCAGGCTCAGGTCGCTTTTGCTCCCTCCCAGCCTTGGGAAGTGGAGATAATCTAGGTTAGTGCCCCCAAAGCCTCCCTCCCCACCAGCTCTTATCATACCTGCCCTCCATGACCTGGGGCAGTTGTGGTCACTGTCCCCTTCCACCTGCCCTGGATGGGAAGCTGAGCTGCCATGCACAAGTGCCCAGTCTAGGCTCTGGTTCCTGTCACAGGGGTCCCCCACCTGTGAGCTTTCTGCCAGTGACAGACAGACAGACAGACACACACACACACACACACTCATACTCATGGCACCAGACTGGACTCCAGAGGAAGGGCGTCCAGGTATTATGTGCGTGTAGACGTGTGCACATGTGCATGTGTGTGCATGCTGGTGTCCAACTCTGACCCCCTCACCTTTCTCCTGTCCTCTCCTTGGCTGGAAGAAGCCAGCCTCCTGGGAAGTGTAATTTTCTGCTTTAACTCCCCCACCCCCCCCCACCCCCCAATTGTTTTGCTTCTTCTTCCTGCTCAGGGAGCACGTGGCCCTTATTGGCTAGGGTGGAAAGGAAGGATGGGCTGGGCTTCACCAGCTGGCTTTAGGACCCTGCAAGTCCTTTCCTCTCTCTGGGTTTCGGTTTTCTCATCTGTAAGGTGACGGGAGTTGCTTAGATGATCTTCTGGATCCTCTCCAGCCCTCTGATTTTATAATACCTGTGGCTTGGGGCTGGCTCTCACTGTACCCTTTGCTTCTCCCTCTTCAAGGTGCTATGCCCACTGGCCCTGGAGGCTGAGACACTGCTCTCCCCCAACCACCAGGGGGCAGGCGTGCACTGCCTCTAGCTGCCAGAGCTGCCGCCCGCCCAGTGCCCGATCAGCCCACCTCACACCCGGTGGGGCCTGGCCTTCACCCCTTCCTGTGGTTGTTTTCAGCTGGTAGCTGGACTCCTATTTATCAATTACCTGTGTTTATATGCCTGCTGCCATGGTGAAGGCTGGACAAGGTGCTCCTCTAGCCCTTCCTTACCTCAGATGCCTGAATAGAACAAGGCAAACCAGTAGCAGCTTCTCAGGAGCTGACAGATCTGTCGGGGCTCAGAAGGGTGGTTACACTTTCAACATGCTATCAAGTGAGCTTGTAACCCACGACTTCCCGTGTCCACTTCATGCTTCTAATGTGCACACCCAGCAGAGATGAGACACCAGAGCCGGAGCCAGGTGACCTCTAGTCCACACCCCTTCTCCCCGGGATGGGAGAGGTGAATAGGGCAGGGCTGGGTGAGTCGAATTAGGGCATCTACAGGCTCGGGCTTGAATTCATTTATTGATGCATTGGACACAATAAAACCACAACTGTTATCAAAAGGTTCCCCTCCCCTCCCCCCTTCTTGTCCTCCCATTGGAAATATCTAAAAAAGGAAAAGATACAGGTGGATACTGGCAAAGTCCCATATTGTGGGGTGACAGAGCAGTGCTGGGGGGTGGGATGGAGGTTGTGACATTAACTTTGACAGCATGAAAATGGGTCTTGAGTGTGTCAGCCTGGATCCCAACACTCCGCTTCACAGTGAGGGGGCAGGATTCTGCTTGGGAGGAGGGGAAGCTGGATTTAGTGCTGGGGACCGGTTTGGGGTGGGGAGCCTGAGGGGAAAGCTCTTCTTTTGGGAGCCCTGGGGGAGGGGGGGTTGGTGTTAGCTGGGTCCATAGTCTGGAGAGATCCAATGCCCACCACCACCCTCCACCCCCAGCTGGGGTTCAGGAGACATCAGTGAAAGGCTGAGGAGAGAGCTTGTGTGGGATTGATGACCTCTGTTAAAACTGGGCCCAGCCAGAAAATCACCCTCCCCTCCCCCTCTCCCAGCCCTGTCTGATCACAGCAGAGGAACCCCAAAATCTCTCAGCCCCAGCCCCACCCTGGCTTTGCTCCCTGCCCCCCCTTTCTCCTCCACAGTCTTCTTCCACTCCCCCAGGGTCACCTTGTCCAGATAGCCTTGAACCCTGTCTAGCTTGAGACCCCATCTGCCTTTTCCAGAGAGTCCAGTGAATGGAGAGGGCCTCTTCTCTAGACTTCTTGCCAGGCTCAAAGTTAAGATTCCTAGGACCTCTGACCATGGGGTTCTAGGTCTCAGGTGGGGGAAAAGAGAGCACCATGGGGCTGGGGCTAGGATTTTGCATAGATCTTTGGGATTTCTCAGTTTGCTCCCTGCAAAGCAGGCTGGGCAATGCAGGGGAGCCCAGTGCCAGCCTGAGGAGGCTGGGGAGAGGAGGGTTGGAAGGTCTTGGGCCAGGAGGGTTGTAGTTGAATCCGTAGTCCAGACTGGGCAAAGGGCAGCTGCCCTTAAAAGTAGCCCAGCTCTTCCTAGATTGGGCAGGAAGCTTTGGCTGTAAATAGCAGTCTCCTAGGGGATGGAGGAAACTGAGGCATCTCGGGAAGAGGAGGCAAGGACAGCGGCGACTGCTGGGTGCCAAGCCCCGGCCTCCCCAGGAAGCCTAGTAGGGGGCAAAGACGATGGGCCCTGTGGCAGGGCGGACGGCTCCTGCTGGGGTGCGAAACAGAGCCGGGCCCAGGATGGGAGCTGGGAAGAGGGTGGTGGCTGCTGTGGGGGCAGGCCTGAGGGCCAGGGGCCCTGGCAGCGCACAGATGGCTGCGGCAGCGGCGGGGATCGGGCTGGGCAGGAAGCGGGCTGCAAGTGTCTTGGTGAGTTGCTTCTGCAAGGCTAGCTTCGACTGCAGAGGAGAGAGAGAGAATGGACACAGTCTGACCCAGGAAAATCCCAGCCCTCCCGGGGCCCCATCCTTGGGCGTTCTGTTGCAGGAAAGACGTGCCTTTTAGGGTTCCAAACCTAAACCCTTCCCACCCCCAAAACATCATTCCAAAGGGCTTTCTCCAGCACCTGTCTTCCTGCCCAGAGGAAGGAGGCTATGGGGGGTGGGGGCAGAGATGGTCTCTAGGAGATGCACGCCCACTCCTCGCTCTTGACCCAGAGATTGCTATCCTCGGTCCACCTCCCCGGAAATTCCACTGGGCAGATCCCAAGATGGTCCAAAACCCCAGCCCAACTCTCTGCCCAGGCAGCCTTAAAGGGGGGGTGGCTCCCTTCCTGCCCCACCCCCACCAGTCCCCACCAGTCCCCCCCAGCTTGCCCTTCTGGCCCATCCTCTCCCCTCTTGACCCAGGGCCCAGCCCTGTCGCCGGGAGACAGATACCTTGAGGATACTCACAGCCAGCGCTGCATGTTTCTGCAGCTTGCTGTGCTGGCTGGAGGGCTTGGGGGGCTTCCCAGCCAGGCGGTCTTTGTGCCTCCTGCTGCTCAGGTGCTAATGGACAGACAGACAAACTGGCAACAGGATAAGGAAGCCCAAGGACCCCTAGATGACTCTATCATCCTCCACTAGCTAACCCTTCCTCACCCATGAGTCACACGTCAGACGCACACCTACTGGGTATCACCGTGGGAAGGGGAGGTGAGACCCAGCCTTGGCCCCTCCAGGAGCCCACTGCCCCTCCAGCCTCCCTCTTCTTCCTCCCTGGCTCCCTCCTGTCACCTGGGACCGGACCCACCCCTCAGCCCTGCTCTGGTTTCTCCCACCTGCTTGAGTTGGGTCTCCGAATTGACCTGGAGCTGACACAGGGCACAGTGAAAGGGGGGGCTGGGCCCCTGTCGGCCGCCCTGGCCCCCTGCCACTCTCTTGGCCTTGTGTCCGCCTCCCCGGGGCACAGGGCGGCCCCGGCCCCTTCGAGGAGCACCTCGCTGACCTTCCACCATCCACCGGTGCTTGGCTCCTGAGAGAGAAGGAACGACAGCCCCAGCCTGTCAGCACCCAAGAAGGGTTCCAGGGCAGCGGAGATGCCTCTGAACCAGGTCAGGCTGGCTGCCCCCTTAAGCCGCCTGCACACGCTCTCCCCTCCAGCCGCTCAGCCTGAGCGTTCTCTTCTCCACCTCCGCCTGGGCCTCCCAGCTTCTCTTGTCCCCCCCACCCCCAGCCTCCCCAGAATGCCTCCCTGCAGGGGAGCCTTGTGGCTTCCCTTTGCTCCCATCTCAGTGCTTTCCTTCTGGGTCTAAGATAGATGGAGGAGGAGCTTCCTGCCTTCTCCCAGCGACCCTTCAGTTCCTGCTGCCACAGACTTCTCTTCCCAATTCTCCCGCCTCAAGCATTAGTGGGAGGACCCCAAATGCCCACCCAATCACAGCTGAACACAACACCTCTGTCATGAAGCCCTTGGGCAAAGTGCCCAGAAACTCCAGCCTGCCTCCAGCTGTGGAGGGGGTCTCCCTGCCCCACTCCTCCCTGGGGGGGGGGGGGGGGGGGGAGGTGAGGGTGGTGGGGGAGGGAGAGGGGCACGACACTGACCTGTGTTGTGAGCCTGAAGCTGGGAGGCGGAGTTCACTGTCACCTTGCACGTGGGGCAATAGAGGCGCCCCTTCTCGCTCCTGCCCTCCCCGTTCACACCGTTTCCCACAGCAGCCACTGCGGGCTCAGGCCCTGGTGCCTCTCTCCCAGGCTCTGGGGAGCAGGGTGGGCAGGAGGAAGAAGAGGAAGAGGAGGCAGCATCCAAGAGATCTGAGTGAGCCGGCTCCCTCGGCGTGGGGTCCAGAGTCAGCGGGGGCTGGAGTTGGGGGCCAGGGGGTGGGGCTGCAGGAACGGCTGGGGAGATGGAACGCATCAGGTTAGAATCATCTGGAGGCCATGATTTTAAGTAGTGACATATTGGGGGTGGCATGGCAGAGTGGAAGCATCCCTGGTGTCGGGATGACCAGCAGTGGGTTCCAGACTCCACTCTCCCACCAACTCACTGGGCAGACTTGGGCCTCTTTAGGCCTCAGCTTCCCCATCTGAAAATGTAGAGTTGGACAGAGTGGTCTCAGATAGCCCTCACAGCCCCGATACTTTACAGTTCTTTGCTAACTGTTAAATAAGCGGAAGTTGCCAATAAGATGTGCTGTTATATTCATAGAGCACTATTTGTAATAGCATAAAACTGGAAACTGTCCAAAAATCCATCAACAGGAGAATAGAGTTAAACAAAAAAAGAGAGGGGAACCTGACTGGCTCAGTCAGTAGAGCAGGCGACTCTTGATCTCGGGGTTGTGAGTTCAAGTCCCATGCTGGGTATGGAGATTACTTTAAAAACAAAAATATATATTTTTAAAATTTCTTTAGGGGCGCCTGGGTGGCTCAGTCGGTTAAGCGTCTGACTTCGGCTCAGGTCATGATCTCACGGTCCAGGAGTTCAAGCCCCGCATCGGGCTCTGTGCTGACCGCTCAGAGCCTGGAGCCTGTTTTGGATTCTGTGTCTCCCTCTCTCTCTGACCTTCCCCCATTCATGCTCTGTCTCTCTCTGTCTCAAAAATAAATAAACGTTAAAAAAAATTAAAAAAAAAATAAAATTTCTTTAATGTTTATTTTTGAAAGAGAGAGAGACAGAGCATGAGTGGGGGCAGGGGCAGAGAGAGAGGGAGACACAGAGTCCGAAGCAGGCTCCAGGCTCTGAGCTGTCAGCACAAAGCCCAATGCAGGGCTCGAACCCATGAACCTTGAGATCGTGGCCTGAGCCGAAGTCAGACGCTTAACTGACTGAGCCAGCCAGGCTCCCCTCAAAACAAAAAAAACTTAAAAAAAAAAAAAAAAAGACAGCGTTGTACGGTCATTAAATGGAACACTACACAGCAATAAAAATGACAAACCACAGCTGTATGCAACAACATGGAAGAGGCCAGGCACAAAAGTTCCATGCGATAGGATTCACCAAAACCAGGTGCAACGGACTGATGGCAAGAAAAGTCAGGATCACCTGGAGGAGGGTGGTTGAATTCAAGTGGTTGATTAGCATCACCCCAAAATTCACATCTGCATGAAACCCCAGAATGTGATCTTTGGAACCAGGGTCTGTGCAGATGTTAAGTAGTTAAGATGAGATCACAGTGGACTGGGGTGTGCCCCAATCCAATGACTGGTGTCCTTATAAGAAGACCACATGGAGACACAGAGACACGGGGAGAACGTGATGTGAAGACACAGGCAGAGATTGGAGGGATGCATCTACAAGCCAAGGAACGCCACGGCTTGGCAGCAAGTGCCAGAAACTAGAAGACAGGCATGGGACAGACTCTCCATCTGAGCCCCCATGAAGGAATCAACCCCATCAACACTTGGATTTCAAACTTCTGACTTGAGCCACTGAGTTTTCAGTCATTGATTATGGTAGCCTAGGAAGCTACTACAACAAGGTGGTCACCCGGAGGGGACCAAGGAGGGCTTCTGAGTGCTTGTTTCTTGATCTTGGTATATTCAGACTGGGAAAATTCATCGAGCTCAACACTTGTGATGTGTGCCTTTTTCTGTATATATGGAATACCCCAACACACGCAAAAATAATAACAATATGCAGGGGCGCCTGGGTGGCTCAGTCAGTTAAGTGTTCGACTTCGGCTCAGGCCATGATCTCACAGTTCGTGACTTCGAGCCCCACATCGGGCTCTGTGCTGACAGCTCAGAGCCTGAAGCCTGCTTCAGGTTCTGTGTCTCCTTCTCTTTCTGCCCCTGCCCCTCCCCCACTCAACTCTGTGTGTGTGTGTGTGTGCGCGCGCGCGCCTGCACGCGTCTCAAAAAAATGAATAAATGTTTTAAAAGTAATAATAATATGCAGAAATCTCCCAACCCCTCGCCAGAAACCAGATTTGGATTGGGGAGAGGGGAGAAGAGTTCAGGACTGACCTTTGCTGTGCGGCTCTCCAGGGGATCCACTGGCTGGAGTCAGGGTGGGGGACACCAGCACCCCATCCCGGGCCAGGGTTTGTGGCCTCTGCTTGCTCTTGGCGGCTTCGACAGCCTTGAGTTTTCTGGCATGTTTGTGGCCTTTGTAATGTGCTTCAGCTTGGTTCTGGGGAGGGGAGGACTTGGGGTCACCATTTTTTGCTGAGTCCACATGCCCCATCCATGAACTGGCGAGGGGCAGGGGGCAGGTCAGAGGGGACAGGGCTCTGGCCAGACAAGAGGTGAATCCTTGTCATCACAGCATTTGTGTGGCCTTGAGGTTTACAGAACTCATTCTCATACATGAGCCTCCAGGCAAGCAGCCTCTGGCTTCAAATTCTGTCTCAGCCACTTGATGAGCTGTGCATCCCTGGGCAAATCGCCTCACTTCTCTGAGCCTCATTTTGCTGACTTGTAAACTTTGTGATGACAATACTGACCTTGAAGGGTTGTGAGAATTAAAAAGAGAACATGAATGACAGGGGCCTAGTACATACAGCACGTGCTCAACGATGTTAGTTACCAGGTTCATAAATGCACAAATGGAAAAAATAGAGCAGTCCTCATGCTTCGGGTATGTGCACCCCAGAACATTCATCTCTTTGTTCAGTTGTTCAGCAAATAGTTGTTGAGCATTCGCTCTTTGCCAGGCTCTGTGCCAGGAGCCCAGCATGGAGAAGACATGGTCCTTCCCTCAGAGCGAGGTCTTTCTGTCCATCTCTTATAAGGTTCATATAACCTGAAAGCCTGGAGGAAACCCCTGAATCTGGCCTGTTCGTGTCCTCCCCCCTTCACCTAGGGGTCCCTGCTTGTTGCTCTCAAGTATAGGAAAGACAGGCCCCCATGGCCCCTCCCTAGACCTTTTCACCAGAGCAGATCTCTCCAAGCCCCACAGTTGTCCAGAGAGAAGGTAAATCTTCCCTGGGAGGCCAGAATGAGGCTTCTCCACTATCTAGGGGCAGGCTGTGGTAGAAAGTATGTGGGCCTTGGGGTCAGCCAGGCCTGGGCTCAAATCTCAGCTCTGCTACTCACCAGCTGTGTGACCTCGGACAAGTCACTTAACCTCTCTGAGGCTCATTTTCCTCATCTGAAAAGTGGGGATGATAACAGGGCCTCTATCCATCTAACAAGGTGTCATGAGAACTAATTAAGATGATGGGCATGAAAACGTTCAACATGTTAACTGTCAGATGCTTTAAGAACTCAGCTCCAGACTAGGAACTGATGGTGTCCCTTGGGACCCAGAGCAGGAAAGGTCAGTCTTCTCTCTTGCAGAAGGATCCAGGACACAGGAGAGAAGCGGGAGGGAAATGGAATCCCAGGACCACTAGAGAGGGAGGGAAGAGGCAGAGGAATTTGGGGAGAGGAGAGGGTGGGATGGGTAAAGGACCAGGAGTGCCTCTTCTGCACCCAGGGACAGAAAATACGGACCCCAGTCCCTTTGCCGGCCTTATTCCTCCAGGAAAGACCCCGGAAGCCACTGTCCAGCCCCCTCCCTGCCCAGCCTCCTCCCCAATCTGTTTCCACTACTCCCTCTCACCGCTGAGTTGAACCTCAGGTGACAGATGTTACAGGAAATGAAGAGCTTCTTCTTCAGAGGGGAGGGGACCCCAAACGTGTGGCTGATGACAGCTTTCTGGATTGGGTCCATCTGTGAAGGGGGTGGGAGGGCACAATAACTCTGGGGTCGGCTTGGTGGGGGGAGGGGGCAGTGCAAAATGCCAAAAACTAGAGACTATTGAGGAGGGCAGGAATCAGGCCGTAGGAAGAACTTCCCCATCCTTGTGGATAGGACACACACAAACGATCTCTTCCCCGGGTTTCTGCTTGGAGGCAGTGGGATGGCCAGGGTGGCCTCCATGATCGGGAGAAACAGAACCATGTCCTGGTGATCACCTTGGCATCTCTTGCAGCCCCTCTGGTCTCGGGATGGTTGTTGTTGTTGTTTTCCTCATTCACAAGAATCACAACTATTGGGACAGAGTTAGAGGCAGGGAGAAGCAGGGAAGGGACAAAGGGTCTTCTGTTGGAAATCCTGTCCCACAACCCAGCTTTGCGCTGGGCCCATGGGCTGGGACAGAGAAGGCTGATCTCATCAGCTCTGCCACTGTCACAGGGCCTGAGAGCAGGGCTGGGGCAGGTGGGGGGCCGGGAAAGGACAGGCAGCAGCACATGGAGGCCAGAAGGTTCCCCGAGCAGCAGGATCATTTCTTTGGAACATTAATTTATGTGGTTTCTTTTTCCCTTTTCCTTATTTTAACTATTTTTTTTTTTCTCTCCTATCAAACCAAGCCTTCCTGTTCCCTTTTCTCAGGGCCTGGCTTGTTGGGCCAACAGCAGAAGTGGTCTCGGCTTGCTTATCAAGAGGAACTTTCTCAACCTTCCTGAGAGAAGAGAACAGAGGCTTTGAGAAAAAAGCATGCCTTCAGAAACTTTCCTGAGAACAGAAAGAGGTTCTAACCCTCACCTAACAGCACCGAGGGCTGGGGGCAGGCAGAGGACAGGAGAATGGCCAGCAGGGCCCCCAGGGAGGAGGGCGACAGAAACTTTACCCACTCCCAAGGGACTGTGTGCATGAGCAGTGAGTGTGTCAGCAAGTGACAGAGGGGACTGAAGAACAGGGGACCCTCCCCAAAGGACTCAGGCTCCTTCAGATCTCTGTGTGACCTTGGAGGTTGGAAAGGGGCTCCAAAGAGTGACTGAGACTGAATTTCCCACCATCTTGTCAGGGCTCCTTGATGATTACATTTGATTTTCCAGAATTAAACAAAGCAGGGAGTTACTCCTTATCACTCATGGAGTGAAGTAAAATTCATGCTCCCTACACTTTCATTCACACACATGCACACATGGAAATACACAGACTGGTATACACACACATAGCACATAAGCCTACGGGCAGTCACAAATCACAGAACCATGCAGAAAGATACACACTCACATGCATACGAATGGCACACTTGCATAGACACACAATCACCCAAACCACACAAACACACACACGCTCAGAGGTCACACACATCAAACACATACAGAGTTGACACAAAGACACAAAAATATCTCTCAGATACACAGGCATACACATTAATTACATACAAGGACCCAGGCACAAAGAGATGTTTACAAACACACACACTCACACACACACACACACACACACACATTCACAACCACAAGGAACACACAAAGACCCACAGACACATAAACTAAAATAGAAGGGCATACCCCAAATGCACACAGACGTACACAGATCACCCATAGATGTCCCTATACAAAAATTCAAGTATAACCTACAGACGACAGGCCCAGCAGGTGTTACTGGAACCATCCTCATTCCCTGGCCTAAGGAAAAGCTGGGCCAGGGGTCCCCATTTGGGGGGCACCTAGTCACTCTTGGGGATGTCGTTTGTACTTATACCCAGTTTCTGAGAGCCAGCCCCTCTGAACCCACCTTCCCTGCCCACCCCAAGCTTGGCCGCATGCCCCCACCCGCCAGCCCAGCCCGTACCGTGCTGAAGTTGGGGGTGAGACTGAGCGGGGTGGCGCCATTGAAGTGGAAGGCGAGCAAGTGCTTGAAGTCCAGCGGGGGCTGCAGAGGCCTGGCAGGCAGGGGCAGGGAGGCCAGCAGGGGGCTGGGGGCGCTGGAGGCCGGGCCTGCTGCAGGAGGAAGAAGGGCAGGGTCTGAAATGGGGAGCCACGGGGCTCACATCTACCTCCACAGCCAGAAAAAGAGGCGGATGGGCTTCTCGGGTGTGGAGCTGGGGCAGAAACTCCTGTCTCCCTCTTCACAAAGTAGCACTGGCTAAGCCCAGGGCAATTACCGCCCATTTCTGTGCCTCTCCTCTCCACAACCGGAGGAGCAGAAGCCCACAGTTTGTGGTTCCCAGTCCAGGAGGATGCCCCTCCCATCCCCTATAGAGGTAGCAGAAGTACCCCATGAATCCCAGGCCAGAGGAGTCCTGACACACACACAGCACCATGGAGACTGCGAGATGCACTGGGTTTCCAGTTTATTGCAAGTTAAACCCAAACCCCTCTCACTAATGCCCACACAGTCACAGCAAGGCTGACAGAGGGGATGGGAAACCCATTGGAATCTGAAGGGATGTGTCCTCCCCCCCCCCCCCCCCCCCAGCTCTGGCGAGGCCCCAACTCCTTCTCCCCAGAGGCAAAAAGCCCTCCAGCTCCTGGGTGTGGCCCGAGGCTGGTCCTCAGAGTTGGCCCTTCCAGCCCTGTGGTTTTACAGTCTTTGGTCTTAAAGGTCTGAGGCAAGGGTGGGGGAAGGCTCAGAACTTTGGGGAGCAACCAGACTTTGAGGAAGAAAAACATTAGAAATAAATGCAGTCCGTTGAAACTTTTCTGGACTCTGTCATTGCAAAGCCGGAAGAAGTCCTTTTCGATTTTTTGTGTGTTAACGATATGCAAGATAGATTTATTTTACATTTGTAGATGTGTATATCTATATACACAGCCACATATAAGCAGCCTACCAGTGGGTGGGGAGGTAGGGCACCACCCCCACCTCCCTTGAACTGGTAGCTTGTGCACAGGGAGGGTGCTGTGCTGTGTCGACACCAAGGAAGTCATCTGCCGTCTAGTCCTATCTGAAGAGAAGAGATGCTGCCAGGCAGGGAGCTAACAGCCAAGGACCCATTCCCCTTTCCCTCAATCCCTCAGACCCAGTCTTCCTTTCTCCCTCCAACCAAGACTCCTCAGCTTTTCTATGGCCCAAACCTGGGCTGGGTCCAGAGGGAAAATGGTGAGCTACTCCTCCCCAAACTCTGGCAAGGGCAGGAGTGATACTGAGGGTGTCCCCAAACCCAGCATCTCCGTGGGCTCGCCCAGGACCCCCTCGACACAGCCCTTCCTCCAGAGCCCACGGGGCTGGGTTAGTACTCAGCGTGGAGCGGAGGAAGCACGGGGCAGGTGGCTGGAAGGCCACAGTTAGGGGGTCAGCTTGGGTGCAGCACGGTCACCTAGAGTCTGTCTTGGCCCCTAGAGTGCTCAGGGCCCCAGGCTGTCTGGGCGGAGGGAAGGGGGCCGCCCTCACGTGAGCTGTGACCCCAGAAGCCCCTCCGCCCACCCACTCTCCAAGAACTCCACGGCGAGTGCAAAGTCAAACTCGTGCAGCGGGGGCCCATCCACGGCGATCTTCACCGCCGGGCCGCCCCGGCCTGCCCCTGCCCCGCTCTGCCCCCACCACCGCAGCTCCCGGCTGCGGCCCACCTTTTCCAGGAGGCCGGCGCCCGCGGGCAGCGCCAAGGCCAGGGCGGCAAGGGCGGCGAAGTCCGGGAAGAGCTCGTGCAGCTCGGAGCGCGCGCAGGCCAGCTTGGCGCACAAGGCCCGCGGGCCCAGCCGCCCGAGGCTGCACACCACGCGCTTGAAGAGCGCGAAGTCGCCCAGCGCCCTCTGGCGCACCACGGCGGGGGCGAAGGCGCGCAGCAGCACCCGCAGTGCCCCCTCGCCGTGCGCGCCCAGCTCCTCGGGGGCCTGCGGGTAGCCGCGCGAGTCGAAGATCGCCGCGAAGGCGGCCACGGCGTCCAGCGAGGGCCCGGGGTAGGAGTCCCGCAGCCCCCGCCGCATGGAGTCTAGGAAGGCCCCCCGCAGCCGCTGCAAGCCCCGCACCGCAGCCTCGGAGTAGCCGACCAGCTCCACGCCGCGGTAGGTGCAGCGCCCACCGCCCAAGTCAGAGCTGGAGGACGCCAACTCCTGCAGGAAGCCCTGGAGGCGCGCCCCACCCGAGCTGCGCAGGGCTTGGAGGGAGGCTGCGGCTGCCATCACCAGGGGTTGCAACAAGGCCAAGTCCGGCTCTTCAGGCTGCAGGACAAGGGTGAGCTTCTGCATGGATGGCAGAGTGTCCAGCAGCAGGTGGGTGAAGGCCACGAAGGTGAACTGGCGCAGGGCGAGGGCCAGTGCCCTGGCTGTAGGGGAGGCTGGAGCAGAGGCCTCCAGTGTGGGCACCAGGCAAGGCCAAGCCTCAGCCACTGCTTCCACGATAGGCAGCAAGGAGGCCCAGGGCACTGGCCGCGGTCCTGCCAAGTCAATAGCTGCAAGGTCCAGTGCTGCCCGCAGCTCAGGGACCATGTGAGAACTGGGGCCACCATGGAGGCGGAATAGGGCATCCAGCACACTTTCATATTCGCTTAGGTAGGCAGGGGGCTCGGGATCTGTCCGGCCAGGGAGGCAGTGTAGTTCGGTGAGCAGCGGGCAGGCGGCCCGGAGTTGTGGGCCCACACGCCCAAGGCGGTCACTGGGGAGGCTCGAGCTGAGCCAGGCCAGCTTGGGTGCAGACACGCCGAAGGCCTGCAGGATGTCCAGGAGTTGGCCAGCGGTGGCCTCACCCTCCTGTAGCTCCACACTGCCCAGGAAGGTGGTAGCAGGCTGGCCATCACAGGGGGACACCGAAGTGGCAAACAAGGCCAGACTGTGGGACTCGGGCCAGTCCCTGGTCTCGTCCAACACCAGCCCCACATATGGGGATGCCTTCAGGCGCTGGCAGGCCTCTGTGTGCAAGACACTGGCAATGGCCACCTGGGACAGCCAGGGAGAGAAAGGAAGGGACAGAGTTAGGCTCCTCCTGCAAAGGGGAGGCAGCAGTACTGGGGAAAGAAAGGGCACAGACCTTGGGGGCAGACAGACCAATCCTAGCTTTGCATCTTACTGGCTGTGTGATCTTGGGCAAGTTATTTCACCTCTCTGAGCCTCAGTTTCCTCAGCTCTGAAATCAGGCCACTGCCTGCCTCTAAGCTCTTAAAAGGTTGCTATCAATTGGGGCGCCTGGGTGGCTCAGTCAGTTAGGCGTCCGACTTTGGCTCAGGCCACGATCTCCTGGTTTGCCAGTTCGAGCCCTGCGTCAGGTTCTGTGCTGATAGCTCAGACCCTGGAGTCTGCTCCAGATTCTGTGTCTCCCACTCTCTCCGCCCCTCCCCTGCTCATGCTCTCTCTCTCAAAAATGAATAATTAAAAAAAAGGGTTGTCGGCAATTACAAATGTTGCTGTGCTTGTAAGTGTAAAAATGCTTTAGGAACCATAAAGATTCTATAGCATTTCATGTGTGCTTTTATGGCATTGCCCTAGTCCGCCTTATTCCTGGGAGTCTCCCTCCACTCTGCTGCTCAGGGATTAACTGATAGACATGTTCCCTCCCAGTTACATAGAACCCCAACTGTGTGCTCCGTTTGTCTGTCTGTCATCGATCACTCTGTAGGATGAGATCGAACTCTCCCACCCTCACCCCAGCCCCTAGGACTCACACAACTGGTACCTAGGACAGAGCTGCAACTCGCATGCCCCCTGGGGCCACATGGGCGGTACTGGGCTTGAAGTGGGCCAGGGATACACCAAAGGGAATGGCGAAGCCCCGGGTCTGCTCTTCATGCCCCGAGAACATAGGGACCTAGCTTTTCAGAAGTCACAAATCCACATTTTTATGTGTAATCTCTCACTTTTTCTTTCTTTTTTTTTTTTAACTTGGAAATTAACTTAGGTTTTCCAAAAGCACTGTGAAAATCAACAAAATGTATCTGTGGGCCGATCGAGGCTCCAGGCTTGCAACCTCTGGCCTAGACAGCGAGGGAAAACCTCTGTGCCCCTGAGGACAGGGCCTGGTCTGGCCTCTTCCAAGCCGTGCCCCCAGCAGCTGGCCCAGGGCCTGGCACATGATACGCCTCAGTGAAAGGTTCTGCTGGGTGAAGGTATGAATGAAGCGTTCTGGCTGTTGCCCGGGGGCCTGGCATGCTGGCGCTGTGCCCAGACAGCTCCATGTCCTCCCTCCTCGAGCCCTCCCCCACACCTCTGGCTGCCACCCACCTGCATGTCCCTCACCCTCCTGGGGCTGTAGTAATCGCCATGCTCCGTGCCCAGCAGCGCCTGGCACAGGTTGAACCTCTGCAGCTCAAGCAGGGCAGAGCAGCGGTCGTCGGGCACGTCCTCCTTGGCCATGCAGTACACCGTGGTCAGCACCGCCACTTTGGCCGGGTCCACCTCCACCTTGACGCCCGTGGGGGTGGGGGTGGTGGCCAGGTCTGGGTAGGCCCCTCCTCCCTCAGCTTGGCCCTCAAAAGTGGGCTGGCCCCGGTTGACAGCCAGAGCCTGGCGGTGAGCCCCCGAGGTCACGTGGCGCAGCAGGGCGTGGCGCTGGAAGTTGTCGGTGCCCACGGTGAAGGCGTTCTCGGCTTTGCCGTGCTTGTTCCGCACCAGGGCCTGGCGGCACTCGAGACAAAACATCAGCTTCCGCTCGTAGTCGAAGTCCAGCCAGGGGAACTCCTCTTTCCAGTGCTCGTTAAAGTAACGCTTGCATTTTTTGTTGGAGTTGGAGGCCTCTCCGGCTGGTTTCTTCCCCGGGGGTACCATTCCTGCTCAAGGGGCAGGGCACCCCCGACCCCACCCAAATGCTCTGGTCCCCCAGGCTCCCCCCACACACGGCAGCACCTCCCTTGACAATGGAAATTGTGGGGGGAGGAGGGGAGCAGCGCGCCAGGCTAATGGGGACCATCCATCTAACTTAGCTGGGAACGGTTATTCCCGCTCTGCCGGTGGGAGACTGGAGATGAAAGAGACAAGGGAGAGGCGTTAGGGGGTCCGCGGTGGGTTCATGCTGCCCACAGAGCACTCCCCAGCTGACGGGTGGACTGCACCTAATGGGGAAGGGCTATTGGGAATGGGTGGGGTCATGCAAAGGGCCATAGAATGTTATCCAAAGTGGGGGAGGTTTGGGGGTCCCCAGCCCACTCTGAGGGTCTCCCTCCATCCAGGACAAGGCACTGGCTAACTTTGACTGCTGGAACATGTCAGAACTCAGCTCTGAAAAGATTGGCATCATCTATGCAACCACATTTTATAGGTGAGGGCACTGAGTCCAGGTGACAGCGGTTCTCAGGGCCCATGAATAATTCGTGACTGAGCCAGGACTCCAACTCAGACCTTGACTCCTCACTCAAGAGGATGGCCAGTCTCTCCAGTCCACCATCGCTTATTTCATCAGAAGGAAGTTAGCACAAAGCTGAGCTCCCGGAGTCACAGCACCAAGGAATGTCCTTTGTTTTCACTGGACCTCCCTTCCCTGAACGTTCACATGGGCGCACTCACACTTACACACACTCCCTGATAGTGGGGTTCTGGGAAGGGAAGCCCAGAAGTGGGGGCCAGACCCCAGACCAAAGGAGCTAGCTGCTTGCCTGTACCTCGCTCATGCTTCCATCGCCCCAGGCACGATGACAGGTGAGCCGTTCAGGACCAGAAGGCCACGTCCAGCCAGCGGCCAAAACCAGCCAACTTCCTAACTGTCCTTCGACCCTGTCCCCACCTCTCCACGCCTACTAATAACAACAGCAGTAACTACCATTTGGCAAATGTGAACTTCATCGGGCCTTGTGCTAAGGACTTTACAGTGACTCCATGAGAAAGCCAAGATTCCTCTTTCAAGTACTCTGAGGGTGGTATCATCCTCATTTTGAAGAGGAGGAAACCGAGGCTGGGGACTTCAGGTGATTTGCCCAGGGTTCCACGAGCAGTAAGTTAGAGTAAGGCTGAGGCAGAGTTAGAATCTAAGCCCTCCTTATAAAAACAGGGAGGGGGGCAAAACAGAAGAGACTCATAAATATGGAGAACAAACTGAGGGTTACTGGAGGGGTGGTGGGAGGGGGGATGGGCTAAATGGGTCAGGGGCACTAAGGAGTCTACTCCTGAAATCACTGTTGCACTAGATGCTAATTTGGATGTACATTTTAAAAAATAAAAAATTAAATTAAAAAAATAATAAAGTAACTAAAAAAAAAAAAAAAAAAAAAAAAGAATCTAAGTCGTCCTGACCCCAAAGGCCATGCTGAGACTCTGGTGACACCTGGATGATACATCTGCCTCCACCTCTGCAGGCATGCCCCCAGATTCGTCCCTTGCCTAGCAGCCAGAGGGCGAGCTCAGACACAGATCCCTCTCTCGCTTCCACCTCTTCAGTGGCGTCCTAAATGGTTGCCTGAGTCTACACACCTCACCATGAGCCAGCGGGGCCCTCCCCAGCCTCCCACCGCTCCTGTCTGCTGGGCCAGCAGCTCCAAAGGCTTACCATTCCCCCCACACACCCAGCTGTTACTTTGCTCCTGCCTCCATCCTCTGTGCCTGGAGTTTCCTATCCCTCCCTATTCCCTGGCTAATCTCCATTCATTCCTGGAGAGCAGTTCTGCATCCCCTCTGCCACCCTGCCCTCCCCTGCCCCCAGCCGGGGCTGGTGCCTAGCCTGTAGCTTCCCATAATTCTCTGCGCATGGGTCTTGGTGATACAATACGGTAAACTCAGGGACTCTCTGTGTATCTCTGCACTTGGTTCCCAGAAGGCTAAGATCACATTTGTTCAGTTTGGGATTCCTAAGTCCCTGGGCATGCACGGCTGGGCATCCAGATGCCTTTCAGCACAAGTTTGTTGTTTAAAAGACTAAAACGATTTACTTGGGCCCTGTGAAAGAACCTCATGTGTCTGAGGCTATGGGTTAGATGATTCTGGGCTCCAAGAAAGTGGTGACTGTCTTGTCCTCCAGATATACCCAGCACCCTGCAATGGAACCTAGCATTTAACGGGTAAGTACAAGGGCAGATGAGCAGAATCCCAGGGGTAGCCTGTTCAGTGCAAGGGAAGGTGCTCTCTGTTGCTACGTGTGGTGAAATTCATCAGTTCTCTCCCCCTAGACTGCTCACCCTACCCTCTTTGAAACATGCTTTTCTCTTGGCTTCCAAGACTCTATGTCCCCTGGGTTTCCTTTCCCCCATCAGCACTCCTCCACTTCTGATGACACTTCCTCCTCCTCTTCCTAACCTAAAACCATCCAAAAAGTTCAGAACCATCCTTGCCAGTCACCCTGAAATAAACAAGCCTAGCCTGAGCCATTCCTCTGGGCGCCATACCTCTCCATCAAACCACATTCCTGGCTCGTCTAGATGGAATTGTCAATCTGTCTTCTCCCAGTCAGCCCAGCTCAGGAAATACCTGCTCTCCTACCCAGGTGCTGTGGCCAGAAACCTGCCCCTTCAGCCCCTGCTCTCTTCCACATTCTGGACCCAGTCTATCCACAGGTGCTGTCACTTCCACCTCCACAACCAGCTTCTCACTTGTCTCTTCTCTCCGCTGCCACCAGCCTCATCCAGGGCACCTGCATCTCCTGCCTGGACTACAGCAGTCATTTTCTGACGGCACTCTGGGTTTCCACACACTCTTAACCCTCTCTGAGCCATCTGGACCTATAGCAGCTGAAGGGGCTTTTTAAAACATACTGCCTAAAACCCTCTATGACCTCTTGCTCTCTGAGGCCAATGCCAGGATCCCTTTCGAGGTCTGCCAAATGTCCAGGCATTGCTGACCTCTCTGGTGGCCACTTGTGCCTCTCTTCCCTTCCAGCTACATCCCTCAGTTCCTCCAGGGTGCCAGGTTCCCATCCCCAGGGCCTTTGCGTACCTTCTTCCAGAATGTTTCTATCCTCCCTTCTCAATACTTTGCCTGTTTCACTTCCTCTCTGGTCTTAGTTTAGTTGTCGCCTCTTCCCAGGAGACTTCTCTATCCCTTCCCAGGGGGTCGCCTTCTTTTCTGTTGCTGCTTCCTGTTTGTTTCCTCTATTGTACTCCCCACAGTTTACAAATCTGCTTATTTTCCCTGCATTTCTGTTGCTTGGCATCCTGGGGGGGGGGCGCCCCCACTCTCTCTGTCTCCCTCTCAAGAATGCAGGCTTCCTGAGGGCAGGAAACATAACCAACTTGTTCACATCTGGACCCCAGAGAAGGGAGCACTGCCTGGCACCCAGCAGGTGCTCCACAAAATTTCAAGAGTGAATGAGTAAGGAAGCACCAGCTTTGGGGCAGAGAGAACAATGGAGTGAAGCCTTGGGTACCTCTTGGGTGGCTAAAACAGCTGCCTTTGACCTCTCTTCCTCCTAAGATCCCATGATTCTGTGTGACCCTATCCAGCCTACCACCCAAGGGATCTTAGGATGGGGAAGAGGTGCAAGTCCAAGGTGGTACCCTTCCAAAGTTTGTCAAGTCCCTTCCATATACCTAGAAACTAGCTATCCTGTCCCATTCTGCAGAGGGATAAAGTTACTAGGGGACCTGGGATGTTTTTGATAAAGGAACAAAAGATTGGTAGGGAGGAAGCATGGGAAGATGGATTCCAAAACTGCTCTGTCAGATATGGTAGCAATAGTCACATGTGGCTGCTCATCAGAATTAGATAAACATTTTAGAATTCAATTCCTCAGTCTCACTAGCCACATTTCAAGTTCTCAATAGCCACACGTGGCTACTGGCTATCGTATTAAATGGCCCGGACAGAGAACATTTACTTCATCCCAGAAAGTTCTACTGGACAGTGCTGCTCGAGAGCAACTCAGCCAAAGCATTGGCATTCCCCTCCCTACCTCAACCTGAAGGAACCAGGCTGGATGGGGTGGAGTGTAAATCAAATGTGACTATATGACCAAAGCTGACCAAGGGTGCGCACCTGTCAGACCCAGGTCCCTCACACCTCTCTCTCCACGCCCTGGCCACCTGGGCGTGAGCTGGCACAACTTGTGGGGCCCCTGGGGTGACTGTGTGTTGTTCTGCAGTCCCCATTCCACCCTGGCAGGTCAGCCTCAAACACGGTGCTCACCTGGCCCCAGGATGGCAGTCCCCAGCCTCCTCCCTAGTCCCCTCTGGGCCCCTTCCCTTCGGGAGCCCCTAGGAAGGTCCACGCTCAAGGCGGAGGACAGGCGAGGTAGGGGCTCTCTGCTCACCCTGGGCCGGACACGGAGGGCTGGGGAACTTCCTCTGGGGGGCGCGTGGTGGGGGAGTTCCCCTCCCCCTCCCCGCCTCCCCCCCTCCTGCTGCCCCGCCCGCAGGGCCCCCACCCGTCTCCCGCCCCCTGCCGCGAAGCTCCTGGAGGGGGCGCCCCGCCCGGCCCGGCCACCGTGCCCGCCGCACACACTCACGGAGACTCGGGAGCCACCATCTTGCGCGGTGGACGCTCTGGCCGCGGTCTCCTTGGGCTCCACTGAGCGACAGCAGCCACTAGCGGTAACCGGGGCGAAGAGGCGCCAGCAGCCGGCGAGGGCCGGGGTGGCGGGCCGGGTGGCGGCGCCCCGGGGCTCACCTGCCCCGGCTGTCGCCCAGCGCGCGCGCTCGACCTCCTCCGCTGCGGGCGCTGCAGCCGGAGCGACGGAGGCGAGACCTCAGGAAAGGTGTCCCGCCAGCGGGAGGGACAGAGTCATTCATTCATCACGTGCACCGGTCAGTTCTTAGAGGAGCTCACAGGCGAGAGCCAAGCAGGGCGCTAGGGAGGCACCAGCAAAATGCTTTGGGATCACACAGGAGCGCGTGGAAAGCCGTAGGTCTGCGGGGGAGAGTCTATTAGGTTTCACTGCAGGAAAAGTGAAGTTTCACCCGGACAGGGGCATCCCAGGCAGTGGGTGGGCCTGGCCCAAGCTGAAAGTGCAGGGCAGGTTCACGAAGTCACGGCAGAGTGGAGGTGTGGAGGGGAGGGGGCGGTGCCTGCGGCTGGAAGGCTCTGCAGTGAATACTGGGGATTTTGACCTTCAGGCCTTGTGGGGAACCTCCGGAGGTGTTGGAGCTGGGAGCTCAATCTTTAATCTAATGAGTTATTTGTAATGGGGATGCCAGAAGGGGAGGGCTGGTGGAGAGAGGAGGGGCCTCTTCCTAGAATTCTCAGACGCACAGAAGCCCCTCACCCCTATGTGGGTTCCCAGGGGAGGGGAGGAGAAGGTGGAGGAATGTGGAATTGTGGCAGACCATCCCTCCCAGACCTGCAGTCCAGAGGCCTGCACTGGAGTTCCAGAGACATTGAACTCTGAGGCCTTGGGCTGTACACTTAGTCTATGAGCCTGTTTCCTCATCTGTGAAGTGGGAATTATGGCTGGGTGAGGAGGAAAGGGCAGGACAGGAATGGGTCTGAGGAACAAAGGAACTAGGTGTGGAGGCGATTTGAAGAAGGGGTGCCAGGGCACTTGGTGATTTAGTCTCTCCCTCCAGTCAACACAGTCACCCAGAAATGCCTATCAGACCCTCCTCCCAACCGGGTACACTTTTCTCCCACACAAGGCCTAGGGCACATGTTGATTTGAGGTCAGGACCTCTCCGGTGGCGTCTGGGTACTCCCCCAGCACCCTTCCCACATCGCTCCTCTGTGCCACCCACCGTCTGCTGCTGACATTCACAGTGAACCCTGGCCCCCAGGGCCGCTGGGATGATGCATGAGTCATGTCACATGCACACACATGTGACCGCCTGGCTGTGGGTACGCTCAAATGAAGGGAGACACTGCAGACCCCAAGGCTGCCCCAGGATAGCACCACACAGCCTGGCACCCACGATAGGGTCAGATATGTGTGTGCGAGGGGGAGGGGAGGTCGTCTGTGATGGTCTTTTGCAGCAGAACACCCTCGCTAAGCCCCTCTCCACCCAACCCTAGCCAGAGGTCCACGGCTGGGACCCACGGCTCATTGGACGGCTGCCTCAAGAGGGTGGGTTATTGCTCTGGTCAAATACAAACAAACTGAGTGGCAAAGAAGAGGCCACCCCTGGGGGTCCACCTGAGGCCGAGGCAGGGGCACAGAGCAGGTGTCTTATGAAATAACATCACTCTGGCTGCCACCCAAGGGAGAAGGTCTGGGCAAACCACATCCTGCTGTTTTGCCATCACTTGGAAAGATACACAGAAGAGCACAGGGACTCACACCCTGAGATCCGTGGGCGCCCACAGAGATGGCGATAGGCACAAACACCACGCACACACTTACACACTTACACACATCTCCTCATGATGAGTCCATCTTGGCACACTGAGGTGTGCCCGTACAGAGGTGGTACCACGCAGGGATGGCCAGATACCCAGGCTGGCGGGGGGCAAAGGCAGACCCAGAGGCCACACACAAGCATGCACGTGCACACAGACAGGCAAGATCAACAAAGACACAGTCAGACCGCATATACCCAGAGAGACAGACATACGAGGACACCCAGACCCCTACTAAGGGATATGCACATACTAGGAAACCACAGGCAGGCAGAGGCAGGTATCGTTACAAAGAGATACATATATACGAAGATCCATATACAGACACATTTACCCAGAGGTAGGTGCCTGGCGCACACCCTCCCTTACAAAATTAAATGCATCAGACATGGACACAAGCTCATGTAGCCAAACTCAGATTCTCTCTCTCTCGCCTCACCACAATTCATAGGGGCAGATGAGAGGGTCCTCCCTGAGGTGGTACATACATACATACACACACACACACACACACACACGCACGCACGCACGCGCACGCACACACACACACACCCTCAAATAGTGAAGCTACCCTTCCTATCATAGATGAAACCAAAAACTCTGTGAAGAAAATGGGAGGGAGGGAGAGTCAAAGGCAGGGAAGGGGGGGGAGGGGAGGGAAGATTGATCCAACATCTCCTGCCTGCCCACTCCCCTGTAGGCTTAGGATTCCCACCCCAGCCACATTCTCTAGAGCCCCCAGCCACTTCTGGGTCACCCAGCACCTGGGATGGGACGTGTTGATGTTCCAGACTTTCCCCTCTCCCCAGGCTGGAGGAAGACCCCAAGGCCAGTCACAAGAGCTCTGCCCCAGCCCCACAGCCTCCAGCCCTTGCCCCGTGGAAGGGGTTCCCCAAAATACTCCTTAAAACATAATGGCTGTCTCCCTCAGTGTGCCAGACAACCCCTGTGTGGAGAGGTGAGCTAGGAGACCATAGATAAAGGTGGGGGGCAGCACAGTGACCCCAGCACGGTGGCTGGACCTCAGTTAGGAGCCACTCAGATTTCTGCCTGTCTCTCTGTCCACTTCTCTCTCTCTGCTGAATTAATAACTCTCTTTTCAACACCCCTCCCCACCCCCAGCACACACACAACCCTCCTTGGAGGCTCCTGGCAGCCCCTTGGAGGCAGCAGAAGGTATGATTTGATACAAGGAACCTCTGGCACAGGCTTCCTGAACATGCATCTGCCCCAAAGTGTCGCTCACCTCCCTCCTGCAGGGAACACCTCCAGTTTCTGAGCTGGCCCTGCCCGCCACCCCCACCCCTGCCTTTGTTCCCAGCCGGAATGCCCCCCCCCCCCAGCCCTGGACCTGGGAAAAGGTACCAAGAGTCAACTGGCTCCCAGAATCTTTCGACAGCCAACTTTTGGGGGCCAGCAGTAGCAGGAAGAGGATAGGGCAGATAGAGGAGAGACCCACCCTTGTCTGAGCCCCCTCCCCACACTCCGGCATCCTCAGCACTCACCCAAGAGCATTTTCTGCCTTCGGAGGCACCGCAGAGCGCGCCGTCTGAGGAGCAAATGAAACCAGCCAGAGAGTGACAGAGGGAAGGGGTGGGGATGTGAGGGACAGGAGGGGAGGGCGGAGGGAGGGACTCCTGTTGCCGCTGGAAAGCAGTGGGTGCAGGGCCCTTTCTCCCTTTGCCTGGAAGGAGCTGCCTGTTCCCTAGTTTCTCCCATCCTGACCAGGGTGGAAAGCACAGGACACTTCCTGCCCCCACGGTGGGATATGGGGCAAATGTGGGGACAAGGGACAGAGTTGACCCTGCCCATACAGACCTCCAGAAAGGAGATTCTGCCAGCCACTTCTCAGCCTGCCAGAAAGTTCTTGCTGGACTTTGAAGCCTTGCCTCAGGGCTTGCTGCTACAGGAGCCCCCATTCTCCTGTCCAGCCTCACTCATCCTCTCCCCACCGTCCCCTTACATTGGCCTCCTTTTGCTGAAGGGGAAACTGAGGCCCAATTTCATCCCAGAGCATTGGCCATGGAGGTTGGGGAAGGGAGCGCAGGCAGCTTGCCCCTCTTAGTCCAGTACCTGGACCATTGGACCTGCTCCCTGGGCAATGCCAGGTGGGGTGGGGCATGGTCATCTGATCAGCTAGAACTTCTGACACCCCTCCCCTGCCCATACCCTTCCCTACCCCTCAGTCTCTGTCTCTCCATTTGCTCCCTCCTCCCCCTCCTCTTCCTGACTGAGGGCCAGCTGTCTACTCACCTGGGCACCTGGTGGCTGGGAGGGGGCGGAATGGGGGAGAGAAGGCAGCCAACCCCACAGCTGGATCCAGTCTGGCATTCCAAGCCCAGTCCCAGCGCTAGCCCCCCACCCCCTCAGCGTCCTGTCTCCGCCAGACAATAACCTGTAATCTCTGGAGCAGCCAGTACAGCCGGCAAAGGGTCTGGGGAGGGGTTGGCGGCAGCAGCTCCCGAAAACAGGTTTGTTAGGAAGAGGCTCTAGGGGGAAGGAGTTGCTTGTTTGGGGAGCGGAAGGAAACTCAAGCCCAGAGCTAATTAACCCACCCAGACACAGACAGAATCTTTGTCTTCTTGAGAGCAGGGATCTGAGCTAAGCCCCCTAATTCTCCACCCAGACAACCTTGCATTTCCTGGTGGTCCCTGTGGGGGGGGGGGGGAGGGAGGAAGTGTCCGATGGTCAGGTTCACACCTGGGGGAGGGGGATGTGATGGCTGTCCAGGGACAGCAAGGGGCACTTCTATCACCTGCCATTTAAGGAGAACAGCAGCAGGAGGTAGTGGTTAGACTGCAAGAAGAACTTCCCAGTGGCCTTGGGGGAGCACAGTTTCTCTGAAACATGTACCCAAAGGCCTCGGGATGGGTTGGGGGCACTGAGGAGGAATCGGCAGCCCAGGGAGATACTGAAGCGATGGGGGCACAGGCTGGAGGGCTTCCGGGGCTTCCTGATGGGACTGAAATTAATCCATCTGCGGGGAATGGGGGGTGCGGAGCTCATCAAGCCGGCGACTCAGGCGTGACCTGAGTTCAAGGTCTTTGATCTCTGAGGCTCCGAATGCAGCAAGAGGCTTGTGCAAAGAATCGGAGAAGAGATGGAAGGTCTGATTAGAGCAGGAGCTGGGGGAGGTCTCAGGGTGCAGGGCAGGGGACAGCCTCCGCCTGCCACTCTGATCCCTCCCTGCCCCCAAAGACACAGCGTCTATGCCCTGAAATCCATTATAGTCTGAGTTCATCTCTTGTTCTCCTGTCCCCCTTAGTGTCTACCCTGCACTCCCCACTCAAGGCCCCCCCTGGCCTGTCTGGAACTTAAGTGATTTCTGAAATCCCCTCCTCTCTGCTCTGGTGTCATATTGCAGTCCTCACGGTGGACCTGGGGGTGGGCCCTGAATTGTATGGCTGGGTCAGTCCTGCCAAGAGAAGGGAGGGATGGATTGGCCTTGGGAGGCTCCCCTCCCCTCCCCAGCTGGGCGAGGCCAAGGAGGAGTTGGCTGGCATCTCCCCATTTTTCAGTGGAGGATACCAAGGCACAGGGCAGAGGAGAGGCCATGGGTTCTAAGCACCGTGGAGTCATCTGGGAGCCAGTCCACCTTCTCTGGACATCCCTTCTCCTCATTCCTAAAATATTAAGGCTCAATATCTTTTATTTTTACTTATTTCTAATTTTTTTAAATGTTTGTTTATTTTTGAGACAGAGACAAGAGCGTGAACAGGGGAGGGGCAGAGAGAGAGGGAGACACAGAATCTGAAACAGGCTCCAGGCTCTGAGCTGTCAGCACAGAGCCCGACACGGGGCTCAAACCCATGAACTGGGATCATGACCTGAGCTGAAGTCGGACGCTTAACCGACTGAGCCACCCAGGCACCCCTAGGCCCAATATCTTTTAATAAGTGCTGCTCTCCTCAGCAGCAAAGTGGGTAGGGTGAGTGGGTCAGACATGCTAGGATCTGAACCCAGCTGGGTATGTTGCTTAAACACCCTAAGCTCCAATATCCAATGTAGAGTGAGGACTGGGGCACCTGGGTGGCTCAGTTGGTTGAGCGTCTGACCCTCGGTTTTGGCTCAGGTCATGATCCCAGGGTTGTAGGATCGAGCCCCGTGTCAGGCTCTGTGCTGAGCGTGGAGCCTGCTTAAGATTCTCTCTCCCTCTGCCCATCCCCTACTCGTGCTCTCTCTCAAACAAACAAACAAACAAACAAACAAACAAACAGATAAATAAAGTGAGGGCTGAATGCCATCATCTACTCCTGGCTTGCCTGGGTGAGGAGGGAATGCCTTGCTGCACGTGGCAGTGCTTTCCAAACAGCTCAGGTCCTAAGTAGATGCTTACGTGTTCCCTGTGCCAGCCCAACATCCACACTAGAGGTTGGAACTAAGAGGATTGAGCCGGCAAACCTTTCCGTGGATGTTCAGGAACCACCTAACGTTGTTTAGAGGCGTGTGTGTGTGTGTGTGTGTGTGTGTGTGCGCGCGCGCGTGTGTGTGTGATGGTCAGTAGGGTCACTGAGTTCAGCCTTATTGGGGTGGAGGTGCCTGGTGCCCACACTCCCCACCCTGTGGGAGGCAGCACAAGGAGCTGGCGAGAGATGGCTCAAGACACATTCCTGAAGAATGAAAGGGCGCACTGTGTGGGAGACAGATGGGGCGGAGCATGGGCAGGGGAAGTTGCAGAGGTATCTGGAGAGGGGAGTTGGGGGAGTGTGGGGTACCTGCCACTTCCTCATCCTGTGCCCTGTCCCAAGAGTTCGAGGCTCACCTAGGTGTGGCAGAGTCAGGAGGCCTCTGACCCAAGCATGGGGAAGCAGGCTCAGAGAGGGAAGGGTCCCTGCCTCCACCGCCCAAGGATGGCCTCGGGCACATGAGCAGGAGAGGGTCCCTGCCTCGCTGCCTGTGACGGCCTGTCGCTGTGCAGGCTGCCAGCCCCACAGACCCCTAATCAAAGTGACAGCTCCAGGAGGCCTCCCAGAGCCCAGAGCGGCTGTCCCACCCCCCCCACCTTCAGCATCCTGCCAGGGACGCATGGCCCTCCTGGCTGCCGCAGGTCTGAGACCTCACGTGTCTAGGAACAAAGCAGTGTGTTAAAGCCTCCTTATACTTTGCCTGGAGCCTCTTGAAAGTTGAGGTGTGACTCTGTTTTTCCGGAGCTGCACCCCAAGGGCTCTCTGCTCTGGCCCAGTCCCCGCCAAGGGCTGGGAAAGGCCTTCCGCATGCCTGAGGTCTTCTTACCCCCACCCCTCACTGCAGGGCAGTTGGGGGCCTGCCTCTCCCACCCCAGCCCTCAGAGAGACAAGGAGACAGGAGAGATCCACGGGAGTGGGTGGGTGTTGGGGGGTCACGGCCTGGAGTAGACTCAGAAACAATGAGGCCAATGGAGAGCAGGTTCTTGGCTGGAGCCCCTAAATTCCAGGGTTCCTGGAAATCCGAGGACCCTCCATCCCTGCCGGAGGCACGGCCATCCCTGTCGCATGCTCCCACAGTGCTGCTCACTCCCTCAACAAGACGGTTAGAAAAGTCTGGCCCCATGGCTGTCTCCCCCTCTAGACTGTGTGTGTGCCTGACCGTGTATGTTATCAACACACATCCAATCATAAAGATGCAAGGGGTCGCAGGCACCAAGCACGTCTCTGTGCAGAATCCCGGCACGGGCCAGCACAGACAGATGACTGGAGGGACAGTGACTCACTTCTCCAAGCACCATATACCCATCTCTGTGAAGACTGTTATTATCTTGGACGAACTTGCCTGCGTGTGTATTCAGACAACTCTTTTTTGACAGGTAGGTATGCCACCTTTGAAAAATATGAATTCCCAGACACACACTGTATGTCCTCAATTACATGCAGAATCTAAAAAAGCGAGTCTTTAGACTGAATCCAGGTGGCTCAGTCAGTTAAGCATCTGAATCTTGATCTTGGATCGGGTCATGATCTCACAGTTCGTGGGTTCGAGCCCTGCATCGGGCTCCATGCTGATAGCATGAAGCCTGCTTGGGATTCTTGCTCTCTTGCTCTCTCTCTCTCTCTGCCCTTCCCCTGTGCACCCTCTCTCTCTCTCTCAAAATAAATAAATTAATTTAAAAAATTAAAAAGCCAGTCTCATAGAATAGAAATTACAATGGTGGTTTCGAGGGGCTGGTGGGTCAGAAAAATGGGGAGATGTTGGGCAAAGGGTACAAATTCCCAGCTTTCAGATAAGACCTGGGGATCTAATGCACTGCATGGTGACTATAATAAAAACACTGCACTAGATACTTAAGTTGAGAGAAGATACTAAATATTATCAACACAGGGACTCCTGGGTGGCTCGGCTGGTTAAATGTCCAACTTCGGCTCAGGTCATGATCTCACAGTTCGTGAGTTCGAGACCTGCATCGGACTCTGGGCTATCAGTGCGGAGCCCACTTTGTATCCTCTGTCTCCCTCTCTCTCTGCCCCTCCTCCGCTCACACACTCTCTCTTGCAAAAATAAACATTAAAAAAGGCTATCAACACATGCGTAATCATAAAGATAGCGAGGGGATGGAGGTATTAACCTTATCGTGTATATGTGTAATTGTTTTATAATATATATATATATGCATGAAGTCATCACATTGTGTGCCTTAAGCTTACGTATGTTCCATGTCAATAATATTTCAGTACAGGTGGATAGAAGTACAACTATGAATCCTCTGAACAGCAGCTTGCACGTAGGTTTCCATAAATATCTAATGAATTAGTGAGTGGCTTTTGAGCTCAGACGTATATAGACACACACACACACACTCTGGAAACATCCATACAGTCAGATACACTCTTAGTCAGAGCCACAGCGTTGGCGTCCAGCCCCAAGTGCTCAGGTGGACAGCAGTTACCAGCCATCAGACCATTCCCTGCCTTTGCTTTACGCAGTGACCTCCGCCTGCCATGTCCCTTCTTCCCGTGCGCCTATTCCAGAGTTCAGCACATCCCCCTTCCTTCAGGAGGCCTTTCCTGGTGTCCCCAGGTATAACTACCCTCTCTCCTTTGTACCCACATGTGGCACCCACAACACTCAGCTGCTCTTTTTGTGTCTGTCTCAGACCAAAAGACGGACTCAATCCTGGCGCAGGATGGTGAGGGGCAGGACCAGGATTTGTCTCCAGTCCCCAGCACAGTGCAGGGAACACAATGGGTGACCCATGACTACTCACCCAAAGAACGGGCGGCCTTGGGGCACCTGGGTGACTCTTGATTTCCGCTTAGGTCATGATCTCCCGGTCATGAGATCAAGTCCCGTGTCAGTCTCCACAATGAGTGTGGAGTCTGCTTAAAATTCTCCCTCACTCTCCCTCTGCCCCTCTCCCCGGCTTGTGCTCTTTCTCTCTCTCTAAAATTAAAAGGAATAAATGAAAATGTAAGAACAGGCAGGCTTGTTACAGCCCTCTGGCAAAGCTGCCTACCTGGGCTGCAAAGTAGGTTTCTGGTGCTGCCCCCAGGAACCAGGCGGAAGTCCTGGCCCTTCTGGCCTCCCACACTGGGCCTGGTTCTGAACCCTGTCAGCCAGCAGCCTGCCTCTCCTTGCTTCCCCCACGGCCCCTATGTGCCTGTCAGCTGGAATCACCCTCACGAACGCATTCACCCATTTCCCCCAGAAATCTGTCTTGTAGCCAGCGGCCCCTTCAGTGCTTAGAGCCAAACCTCTGCAAAGTCACCCCAGCCAGGGAGAGGCAGAAATCCCGGCCAGGAGTCCAGCGGCCAAAGGAAGAGAGGCTTCCCCTGCCTGTCCCTCAGCTGGAGGGTTCCACAGCTTGCTGAACCCGGCCTTCAGGATCCCAGGACACCCTGCAGGTGAGACCCTTGTCAGATAGCCTATCCCTGCCAGAGGGCTCCAGATTGGAGAAATGCTGCTTAGGGGTCCGGCCCCAGAAGTCTCCCAGGGAGAGCTCCCAGATCCCAACAAGACCTCAAGAGAAGTCTTCAGCCCTAAAGACCCTCAAGATCCTGAAAGACCCCAAAGAGGGTTGTCCAGATGCAAAATAAAACTCTACGGTAATCAGGGGGACTTCAGACCCTGAGACCCCCTTGGAGGGATCCCAGACCCAAGACCCCCCAGAGAGAGGCCACAGACCCAGTGCCGCTCATGGGGCCCAGACCAAGCCTGTGGGAGCGGCGCCCCTCGACACTGACCTGGCCCGGCAGGGGTCTTTCCCAAGCTGAGCTGCCGAAGCCGCCTCTGGTGGGCGCGCCCCCCGCAGTGCACCTGGGCCTGGGCTGCTGAGTTCAGCTGGATGTTGCAGACGTCACAGAGCGTGTAGGATGGCCGTTTTCTTTCCCGCTTGGGCTTAGGCAGTTCTGGGGGCCGAGGGGGGCACTCAGTAGCTCCAGATGTGGGCGGCTCCTTCTCACCCGGGGGAGATGGGCTCAGTGGCCGCTTCATACCTGAGCAGATAGAGAGGGAGACAAGTGAACCAAGGCTGGGTGTTGTGAATACAGAGAAGGAGCAAGAGGGGTTCAGGACTCAGGAGATACCTGAGTCCCATGTCCCAGATGAAACTTCCCAGCTTTGGGGCATCCCCAACCCAAGGGTGGCAAAAGGGAGCGTAACGGGGTCCATTTCAACCAAAGCAGCGTTAAAATACAGGAATATTGGGGCTCCTGGGCGGCTCAGTTGCTTAAGCGCCCAACTTTGGCTCAGGTCACGATCTCACGGTTTGTGAGTTTGAGCCCCGCGTGGGGCTCTGTGCTGACAGCTTGGAGCCTGGAGCCTGCTACGGATTCTGTCTCCCTCTCTCTCTGCCCCTCCCCCACTCACACCTTGTGTGTGTGTGTGTGTGTGTGTGTGTGTGTGTGTGTGTGTGTGTCTCTCTCTCTCTCTCTCTCTCTCAAACAATAAACATTAAAAAATTAAGAAAAAAAAATACAGGACTGTCTGGAAGAGTGTCACAAATGCCTGCACACCAAGAGGCTGACAGCTGGGGACTCGGCCGCTGGGCAAAGCTTGGAGAGGAAGACCTGGAGACCAGACTGGGCGGGCACTGAGGGGCAGGCGGCAGTGAGGTTAGGGGAGTCACGTTCGTGGAAGCCAGGGCCCTATTCTGGGCCCCACAGCAGGCGCTGACAGTCCTGATGCAGGCAGGCATGTGGCGCTTTTGCTGCGGCCGCTAGCCAGAGGGGTGACTGCAGAAACCCTACCTCCCTGTGTCCAGTGCCCGGCCGGGTGACATTCACAAACGTTGACAGTGTGTGAAGCCATCCCCACCCCGGTCCCACGTGGCTCCAGATGTCCCTTGCTGTGTTGGCGACCCAGGGCTGTGGCAACAGTTGATATTTTCAGTTGCGACCTGGGCCCTACTGCCTGCGTCTGCTGAACACAGCTTCTCCTCCCTCCCCCCCTCCCCCCTCTCTTGCAGACACATACCCCACCCCTCCATGCCCCTCATCTGCCACCCACAGTCTTCCCTTTCCAACTCACTTCTCTGAAATTTTCTTGCCTGACTCCTCAGCCTCTCACTGGCTCTATTCTGGGGGTGGTCGACCCCCTTTCTCACACCGAGCTGTGTTAATTTTCACTTCCTTCCTGGATCAGTGTGCGTGCTCTCCACCTGTGCTGCATCCTGGGGGCTTCCTGAGGACAGGGCCTGAGCCTTCCTCGTGGGGCCAGAGAATCCCTGAGGTCAGGGACCTGTGACTTCCTCGCTGCCCTCAGAAGGAACCAACACTGATGACCCCGTGACTGTGGACCTCTAGCTTCCAGGACCGTGAGGCAATGCATTGCTGTTGTTTGGGCCACCTGGCGTGTGGTACTTTGTTGCAGTAGCCCTAGAAAACGAATCCAGGGAAGGTCTGACTCTTGGGCTTTGGTAGGTGCCTGGTGGTTTCAAGGCAGCCGTCCCAGAAGCCTGGTGGGGTGGCTGGGGTGCAGTACCAGTGACAGGCTCCAGGCGGCGCAGCGAACATCTAGCTGGAAGCTAAGAGGTGGACCTCTATACCCCTCCCCGCAGGGAGGACCCCACTCCTCCACACTTTTTGGGGGAACCAGGCTGCCTCCCCACCCTGAACCACACCAAACCTCCCGTGCACTGTCTGGGGTCCGGGGCACAGTTCTGTCCACAGAGGGCACACTGGAAGGTTACTCCCCTCACCTTGTGACTGACGCCCCTCTTATGCAGCACTGAGCCCCCACCTACATTGGGCTCTCTCACCTCTAGGTGGAGGTCATCAGGGTTATGTGGCTGGCTGCCCAAGTCTCTCCCCCCACCTCCCAGCAGGAGGAAGGAGCAGGAAGAGAGTATCAGATGCAAGTGTTTTGGAGGTGTGTGTGTGGGGGGCGGGGGTCCAACCTGCCAAGGGGGGAAGAGGCTTCAGGGGAAAGAGATTTTCCTGGCCACGCCTAGGAGCACGGCCTGCCCACCAGCGAGGAGACAGGGGGTTTTTGAAATCTCGGAGCAATTTATGACAGGCGGGCGGAGGACACGGGCCACGAGAACAGACAAATATCTGCCATGGGGCTGATTAAACCCCTGTGATATACAGCCTCTGGGCTCACAGGGCCTGCCTGGATTCCGGGGCTAATTGCGTTCCCCCGGCCAGGCTGCTGGCCTGCTGCGGCCTGCCCTGCTTGACCCAGCCTTCCCAGCTGTCCCTTCAGGAGCCACCCTGCTCCAGCCAAGCTCTGACTCCCAGCCAGAAAACGTGGAGGGGTGGGCATTTTTTAGGGCATGTACACATCGGCCTAACCCCAGGCCAGCACCCCCTGCCCTGGCCCCTGTAAAGAAGCAGCACGACTCACTCTAGCTGGACCTACATACACTTGGACAGGACCTGGTTCACACGTTCTCTTTAACAGAAGAGGAAAACTGAGTCCCACGGTAGGGGAGTGGACTTTTTTTAAAGTACATGAAAAGACAGGGGCATCTGGGTGTCTCAGTCATCTGACTTTGGCTCAGGTCATGATCTCATGGTTTGTGGGTTCAAGCCCCATGTTGGGCTTTGTGCTGACAGCTCAGAGCCTGGAGCCTGCTTCAGATTCTGAGTGTCTCTCTCTTTCTTTCTCTGCCCCTCCCCCACTTGCGTGCGCATGCTCTCTCTCTCTCTCTCTCTCTCAAAAATAAGTAAACATTTAAATAATTAAAAAATAAAGTACATGAAAAGACAGTGAAGAGCTGTTTCTAGAAGCTTCCTTGCCTCCCCCTTTACCCAGCTACCCAGGCCACCTCTTTATAATTACAGCCCTGTTTATTGAGAGCTTACTATGTGCCAGGTGCTTTACACATAGGATCTCTTTTAAGCTTCACAACAACCCCATGAGTTGGGCACTATTATTAACCTGTTATCCCACTTTATGGATTCGAGAACAGGCATTGAGAAGTTTCCCAGCCAGACCAGAACCTACACTTGTCTGACCCTGGAGCCCAAGTCCTCAGCCACTGCCCTATCCCACCTGTCCTTAAGGCCTGCCAAGCCCTCCTTTGAACTTCTGGGTGGGGCAGGGGGTGGTTACAAATTCTGGGAAGGACTCCTGGGGACACCTGGGGGTGCCCAGCCCCTAACAGGCTGGAGGGCCAGACAGGGAGGTGCCACACCCTGGCAGGAAGGGGCCAGAGCCAGAGAGGCTGGGAGAGGGGGATGTGAAGAAAGAACTGAACCTGAACAGAGTTCTGAAAAAGACCAAGTGAAAGCAGAGAAAAAGTGCATGCATGTACTCAGGTGTCTGTCTGTCTGATTTGCACAGGAAGGGGGTAAAGCTCCTTGCTCCCACCTTCCCTGAGAAATAGTTAAGGGCTAATGCGGGGGGGTGGGGTGGGGGTGCTGGACGGTGGAGGGGGCCACCCTCTTAAAGGCAGGCTCACACCAGAGCTGGAGAGCTGATGGGGCCAGGCTGTCTGTCTGTCTGTCTGTCTGTGTGTCTGTCCATCCATACGGAGCTGGAGGGGGTGGGGAGTGGAGGGAACAGTCAGGCAGGACCTCAGGGCTCCTTCTCCACCACTCTCTTGCTGAGTGATGAATGGACTTGGGACTTGGCTTTCAGTGGGGCCCTCAGGCACTGCAGTGAGGCAGAGCTCTTGGCCTGCCCACCCACAGAGGGCTGGATGGAAAGGGACCTTGGAAGCTATAAGGTACAGAGAAGGGAGTTGTTTCAGATGCAGTCTGGGGAAGAGGGTCCTCAGGAAAGAGCTGCTTTTGCCAGAGGGTTAACGAGAGAGGAAGGTTCTAGGCCTGTCCCCAGCCTTTGGCAGGGCATGAAGGGCTCCCTCACTAAACCCTTAATGAGCCCAATTACACTCTGGTATTTTCCCCCCCAGTCTGCCAACATCTGCCCTCCCACCTTTCCCAGCCAGGTCCCAGGCCCTGCTTCTGAGTGGGAGCCTGGCTGGCTGGCCAAGCTCGGGCTAGTCCCCGTCCCTCTGGGCTTCAGTTTTCTGTCTTTGGAGAGGCAGGATTGGGCTGGGCTAATCTCTTAGGTCCTTTGCAGGCAGTGTCGCCACTGAAGCACCTAGCAGCTGTCTCTGAAGCAGGGGGCAAAGAGAAGGCCAGGTTGCATCTGTTTCTGTCACCAGAGAAAGGCAGGCGGGTACGGGGAAAGAACTGCCCGCGGTGAGCGCCCACTGCCCTCTGGGCCACTGTACGAACACCCTCTCCGTTAACCCTCACAACAACCCCGTGAGGCTTTACAAATGGGGAAGCTGAGGCTCAGAGTCAAAGAGAGAGGCAGGTGAGAGGTAGGTGAGTTCTCTCCCGTTTACAATGCTTTACAATGCGGGAGCAGGGGGTGTACCCTAACAGCCCTCATCCCAGTCGCTCACAGGATCACCAGCAGGGGTTGGGGAACCTGCCCCACCCACCAACCCAGCTGCAGAGAGAAGTGTCTGGAAGAAGAGAGGTCTTGTCTGTTCTTGGCCTAGAAGAGTGTGAGCCTTCCTGGGCCCAGCTGCCCCCCTCAATACCCCACCTCCCCTCTCCCAAGGCTGACACCTGTCTAGGGTGAACAAGGGGGAATAAGCCACTTCGGTGCATGGCCACCACAGGGTGGCAACCACCCCAGCCATCCTGTGGACTCAGAGAGCTGGCGTCACCCCAGGGTCACACCCCAGAGGAGCCAGAGGCCCACACCTAGAGGAGTAGGGTGGCCTGAGAGGCGCAGGAGGCCCTGGGATTGGGCAACAGCTGTTCCAGATGTCAGGGGCCAGGTGGGGGGTTTCCATGAGGCAAACCAAAGTGTCCATGTCTGTCTTCCCATTCAAAGGGGTGACAGAGGAAGCCCATCACCTTCTCCTGGGGGTGCCGGGTGCTGGGGGTTTCAAGAGTGAACTGACCAAGAGGTGCTGAAAGTCAACACTCAGCCCCAAGGAAAGGAGACAGAGGGCACGAGAGGAGAGGGAGAGCCATGGTCCAGAGATGAGGTCACCGTCTCCCACCACTTCCCCTCCCCCAGTCTGCCCGGTCCTCACCCCCTATTGGCTGCGTGTCCCAGGGGGGCCTCCTGCCATGCTGACACCCCCAAAGGCAGGGGCTGCCTGTTCTGGGCAGCGATACTCCCTCAAAAGACCCTCAAGCCACCCTCAGGAAGGAAGTCCTTCTTGCTATCTAACCTGCATCTCTCTTTGCAGGGGCCACAGTAGCCGCACAGCAGCTGCTTCTAAGATCGTGATGGTGGGGGTGGTAAGGAAGGGAATATTAGCCTCAGCACCCCTTTTCCTAGCCTCCGCTGCCAGGCAAGGCCTGGGAAACCTGACTTGTTGTGCAGGAGATCCCCATGCCCCCTCCCCCCTCTCTTAGCACCAGGGCCCAGGATCTTGGTGCACTGGCCTCCTTGTCCACAGCCTGTTCTCCCCGTCCAGGCCGAGCAGTAGCTCCCCCAAACCCCGTTCCCTGCCGGGGATGGCCCCACCATCAGCACTCCCAAACCAGGGCTGGGAGCCAGAGGGAGCTGGAGGGAGGATGGTTGGGAGTCCCAGACTGTTTGAGAGTTGTGGGTGGGAGGCCAGCCAGGAGGGCCCAACCTATGCCCATTGCTGAAAATGAGGCATTGAGCTTGAGAGGGGAAGGGAGGACAGAAAGGCCTCCAATGACTGGGGATCATGAGAGTGGAGAGGGGTGGTGAGTGTGCTCTCTGCACCCCTCAGAAGACAGCAGGAGACCTCCCCTCCCCTACTCCCTCCATTCTATTCTATCCCAGGGGCTGATAAGGGTGGGGTGATTTGGGGGTTCTCGCTAAACTCTTTAGGAAAAGGGGAATGATTTTGTCCAGCTCCCCGTCTCCAGGCAATGGTCCCCTCCTTAGGGTGGGAGTCTCACCCTCTCTGCTCTGTGGCTCCCAGCCTCCCTCCCCCAGGGGAAACTGTAAGTCCTTCCTGCCATCACCCTTGCCCCCCTCCCAGCGTCCGTGTTTGGCTAAGCTGCCGCTTTTTGCCTGAGCACCCCCCCCCCCCCACCGCCCCGCTGCACCCACCCCCGCCAAGGTGGGGCAGGGTCCTTGCCGCTGCCCGCAGCCCTACACCCCCACCTCGGCGCGCGCCGGCCCTCTCAGGCGCTCAGCCCCAGCGGCGCTCGGTCCGGGATGGGGACGGAGCCCGAGTGCGGCCCCCCGCCCAGCGCCGGCGCCTACCTGAAGGGCGCTGCGGACCCGAGCGGGGCTGCATCTAGCGGCCCACGGCCGCCCGCCACCCAGGGCGATCCGGATTCCCGGCTCCTGGAGGTGCGTGGCGGAGGAGTCCCGGACTGCGAGTCCCGGGGCAGCCGCCGGTCTCCCGAGCCCGCCCCCGGCCGGCCCGTGCGGAGCAGGTGCCAGGAGCCGCGCCGCTCCGAGCGGAGCGCAGGGGAGACCCCGGAAAGGAGTTGCGCGGCGGCTCTTCCCAGGAAGAAAGTCGAGGGGGGACCAAGCGGTGCTCCCTGTAAAAGGGCTGGCCCTTTGGTGAGTATCCTCCCTACTACCCCTGGCCCGCTAGGCATAGAATGCTCCTCAGCGTCTGAGGGGTCCTAGAGCTCCGGGAAGGGAACCCCAAAGTGGCCACGTCCCACTGCTCTGCTGTGATCTCCCCACCCCCTGCAAATTGCCCCTCTTTTGGGGGACAGCTCAGAGAGAAGGAGGAAGCTGACATTCAGGGAGCACCCACTGGGTGCCAGGAGGGATCGCATTCAATCCTCATAACCACTCTGCCTGAATTGGTTTGATCCCCATTTTACAGACCAGGAAACCGAAAAGATTGGGATGTTAACTGGCCCAAAGTCACACAGGAAGTGAGCACCAAGTGGGAGACTCCAGACTGCTCCTAGGATCCCCCTCTGGGGGTCTGGGGCAGGGGGAGGAAATTTCACCCGTGTGTGTGTGTGTGTGTGTGTGTGTGTGTGTGTGTGTGTGTGTGCGCGCGCGCGCGCACACACACACACACACCTGGGGGTCTTTTCTGATTTCTCCCAGGGAGTCAGTGCATGGCGTCTGGCCCAGAGTGGGGGCACAGTGCAGGAGCATGAAGCCAAGCAGGGGAGGGCAGGGGCTGGAGGCAGGACTTCTGGAGAGTGCTGTTAATGGGGAGGCAGTAACAGGGTCAGAAAATTAGTCTCAGAGGAAGGAGACAGAAATGGTTCTTGTATCCAAAGAAGAGGTGTCAATGCTGCTCACCCTTGGTTGGGGTAGGGCAGGCCTCCTGTGGACCAGAACTGGAGAGAGGAGGTCCCACCATGAGGAGCCCTGGCCATACCCCGCCCACTGGGGCAGGGCACCTGGCAGCCACTCAGTTTCCCAGAACTGCTTGCTGGGCCTCACACCCACCAACTCACTCCTGTCTTGAGGCCTTTTCTCCTGCTACTCCCTCGGCCTGGACTCTCCCCTGACCTCTGCAGGGTTGTTTCCTTGTCGCTCAGGCCTCAGCTCCAATGTCGCCTCCCCAGGCCCCGTTGCCCTAGCGCCATTATTCTTTGCCCCAACCCCTGCTTTATTCCCCTCTTGGCACATCTCCCAAGATGTCATTCTTTTGCTTGGACACTTACCTGTCTCCTCTGTGAGGACACAGTCTTTATTTCCCAGGTGCCTGAGGCACCAGCACACAGTTGGATGCTTAGCACACAGACGCCGGGTAGACAGTTATGCATGGATTCATGTCCACTCTACAAGCAAATCTGCAGTGCGTTGCACACTTCAGTTGGGTGAAGTAGATGCTGTGTGAATTATATCTTAATAAAGCGGCTATTATAAACAAAAGCCCATCCGGCAGCACACCCGCCCTCTCACTTGATCCAGTCGCACCTCTGTCCGTCCCAGTCCACATCCCGTGTCTGTCCACAGAGAATCACAGTTGCTCGGATTTGGAAGGGGTCCGAGAGGCCATCCTGTCCCTTTTGTAACTTGCCAGAGTTACCCTCTGGCCTCTGCTCACACATGCCAGTGACGGGGAGCTCACTGCCTCACAAGACGGCCTATTCCATTGTTGGAGGGTTCTCAGTGACAGAAGTATGGAGGCCTGGCAACTGTTTCCCTGTAACGCTCATGCTCATGCACAGGCCCTAGATCTGCTCCTCGGTGGTGCCGAAGGAATGCACACCGCCTTCCACAGCCAGCTCAACGTGGCTGGCAGCTTCGTCCTAAGGGGTCTCTTCTCCAACTGTTCTTCCCCTGACATGGCCACCTCCTCCAGGAAGCCCCTCCTATGTTCTTCCTGGACACCTTGTATAGGTCCCTAATGCGGTATTTATCACACTCTATTGACGTGTCTTCCCCAAATCCTGCCCCAGCCACCCCTCTGCACCAAGTGGGGTAGTTCCAGGCTTTTATTTATTTTCTTCCACCCAATACCTTGCATGGTGACCAACTGAGCTGAACTAAGCAACTTAATAAACATTTGTTTCCAGGGGCTTTATTATCCTAGTCACATCCCTCTAAGCTAATTTAGGCTTTCGATGTCCTCTTTTAGGACAGAAAAAGAGAGAGTCACTCCCCTGATCCTCAACCCTGTTTTCTCCTAATGCTGCCCAGTCCTTAACTTTTCTGCACTCTCGAGTCAGCACTATACAGAACTGAGGGTCCACGAACCGGGGGGGGGGGGGGGGGGGGGGAGGGCTATTTCACATGATATGCTGGCAAGTTCAGTCACCCCATCTCATCACCAAAAGAGTGATTTCTTGAACTGGGAGCACCAGGCCTTATGCTTAGGCTTACTGGCGCTCCGTTTCTGCCCAGCCTGTTGAAATCATTCAGCAGGAACACAGGTGCCAGCTTAGTGCCACCGCAAAGACGTGGCTTCACCTAGACACCTGGGAATAACATGCCCCTAAACTCCAACCCCACAGACAAAAACATTGCCATTAGCTGAGGCCCTTCTGTATTCTGTATTCTTCCCACATCTTTGTCCCTCCCCTAGCCCTGAGGAGTGTTCCTCTTCTCCCTTTGAAGATAAGGACAGGGAGGCTCTGAGAGGTTAGTTCACCTGCTCAAGGTCACACAGTTAGAAAGGGGTAGAGTTGGAACCCATCTGGTTGACTCCAAGGTCTAGGCTCTCTTTGCTCCATGTCGTGGTGGCTCTAAAGGCCTGGTGACTTTTCCTGTAACCTCACCTGTGGGGTGAGGAGGAAAGAAGCATGGAAAGCATTTTCATGAGGGCTGGAGGGGCCAGGCCGTGCTCCCTTGCCCACTTACCACTCGTCCAAGGAGGGATTCAGGCCCTGGGTATTGCCTTCCCCTGGCCAGAAAATGACCCTTAGTCTAAATAAAGCTGCTTAGTCTCTAGTTGGGCCACTCAATTCTCAGGGCAGCCCAGTCTCACTCATCCTGTTATCTCCTCTCCCTCTGTCTTGTCTGTGAAGAATGCCCAGCCCAAAGCAATGCTTAGCTCACCAAAGGCAACCAATACTTATTGCTGGACTTGAAGAAAGAACCGCCCCTCGCTGTGAGCACCAGAAATGGAGTGGGTTCCTTACTCTGGCTGTGTGGGCTTGGGCAAGTTACTTTCCCTCTCTGAGCTTCGGTTTCCTTATCTGTAAAACAGGGCCATTAATACATGACAACACACAGGGTGATGTGAGATCATCCCTGCAGAGTGCCTGACGTAATACGTGTCCAATTAATGATATGAGTATCATTAATGAGGTGTTATGGTCCCCGCTTGAGAGACAGGGCAGTGGGCTCAGAGGGGGAAGGGACTTACGTAACCCATGGTACCAGCTTGGAAGCAGCCTATATAGGACAGGAGCCTGGTTGTGCCTGCCTTAAAGGCTGAGTCTTTTTCCCAGCCCCACGGGGCCTTCCCTGAGTGCTCAATAAATTTAATTTCTACCACTAAATTATGAGATGGCTACGCTAATCATTCCTACTAGTGAATAATACCCAGAGCTCCAGCTAAAGCAAAGCCTGTAGCAAAAGGGCTCAGGCTTCTATTCTGATCATGGCCCCAACTAGGTTGGGGTGTGCAGAGTAATTCTGGGCCCCCGGGTTCCAGGAGGGTGAGAGAAGCCTTACCCTCAGGTGGGCCTGTCTCCTCCGCCACAGGTCCTTTCTATGCCCACCGAAAGGACAGAATCACTAATGGCTTGAACAAGTTCGCCATGATCCCTCCCCCAACGGGGCCAGCCTTTTGCCTCCTAAAATAGCCCAGAGCCACCATGTGCCCAGGGCGGCTCCCCACTGGTTGCAAATCCCCCTGAAATTAAATCCCCATCCTGCCCCAAGCGGGATGGCACCACCTCCAGCCCTGCTGAGCTCCAGGGCTGGCCAGGCTCCCCCCAGTGGAAACTGGGACGGTTGTCCTTCACGGTGACCGAGACATAAATCCCCAAATAATGAGACAGGCGCTGGGAACACAGAACCAGACACGGTGTTAATTGGTTTACTTCTGGGCAGGCGTGATGTAGAGGCAGTAGCAACAGGCCTCGGTTTCCCAGCCAGTAAAATGGAGTGGGGGGCTGTGTTGACTTCCGGCATCCCTGGCCGGGGTTTTCTATGCCCTCTGACGGGTCTCCCACCCAGATTCTCCAGCAGCCCTTCTTACTTTCCTAGAACACTAACTTCGCATATGTAAAAGGGAGGAAGTGGGGTCCACTTGTCCCGGTCTCGAGGTAGGGAGACCCAAATTATCCTTACCGTGATCTAGAACCACCTTCGTTCCACTAAAACCAAGCCGAAAGGCTCAGTCCACCTCGACACGCATCAGGGTGGGGGTGGGGAGGCGGGAGGGCCCAGTGTAGCCTTCCTGCTCATGGTATGAGGCCGGTCGGTGATGGATTCTTGGACGAGCATGAGGGCCTCAGTTTGCAGTGATCAGGATGAGATTATCACATTAAACTTTAAAAGTCTTTGCTCAAAAAGAAGCAGCAGCTGACACCCTTGACTCCCCCAACTGCCACCATCATCCTCTCTTGGATCATGGCTGCAGATGCTGGCCACTTGGCGGCTCCACTGCACTGGGCTAGAGGCAGGGGGATGGACAGAATGACCTCTCCAGGCCTGGGCTGCTCCTGAGTCCTGGAGAGATGGCAGGGGGAGGAGCCAGGGGAAAGGGATGAGCCTTGTCTGTGGGAGTAGTTTGCAGGGCCTCGGGGGAGCCCAAGAGACGTGGGACCAGCACTTACTACAACTTCGCCACTTACTATCCTGTGACTGGGGACACGCCCCTTTGCTCCACACCTCAGTATCCTCGTCTGTGAAATGGGGACAGCAGTAACAGTAACTACTACTAACTCCCCTGACCCGAGGCTGACAGCTGAGAAGATTAAATAAGATAACAAACGGACAATTCCCTGCAAGCTGGAAAGAGCCATCGCGGTGTGAAGGATGGCATTGTTAGTTACCGCAGGAGGGACGGTAACAAGGCTGCAGAAAGAACTTCCTCATGGCGGTGCATTGGAAACCAGTGGGGCAAGAAGAGAGGGGAGACAAATGGGCCTGGGGGGAACCCCCAAAATGTCACCCACGATGCCCCCTCCCACCCAGGGTGCCCATCCCCGTGTCCAGACCGACCCCCTCCCCTCCTGCCCATCATCCTCCCTCGCAAGGCTGGCAGCCCACCCCCAGTCTTTCCCAGTCCAAAGCTGTATCCAGCTTGTGTTTGTTGCCAACGCAACGGAAATTATTTCAACCTCCTCACCCAGCTTGGCAAAGCTGCCTGGGTTGTATAGGAGAGGCTGGAGCTGGAGGAGAGGAAGCTGGGAACTGGGGTGCCCACAGCAGGGTGGCCCCCTCCCCAGAATATTAACTTCGATAGCAGCAATCGAGAAGGCAGTCAGCCTACTGGGGGGACTTCCCCATGCTGCCCCATGGGAGGGAAGGGAAAGGCTGAAGGCCCCGGGGTCTCACCGGGACCTTGGCTACCTTCCCTCTTACTTAAAGAGCTGCATTCAGAGCAGGCCGGGAAAGGCCCTGACTACCAGCCAGGATCAACCCTGCAGAAATTAAGATCTTTGGGTTTTCCCGACCCACCCTTCATTTCCTGATGCTCTTATTTAGTTAGTTTGTTCGAAAGAATCCTCCCACCCCAGCCCACCCCACCAGACCTTGGGGCCCTTCCCCTTCCTCAGTATAAGAAGCCGAATCCAGAAGGATGGAGGCAGGGAGAAGCTGAAAATGGCCCTGAGATTCCGGGGTCACCCTGAGCAGGAGGGAGGGAGAGCCTCCAAGCCCACTGTGGCTGAGGGAGATGGTGGGGTGGCCACGGTCCACCTTGCCGGCCAGGGAGAAGTCCCGACCACATCAAGGAGTCCTCCTCTCAAACTGGCTGGTTGGTGGGTGGAACCACATGGCCGTTGCAGGCCATGCAGGAGGCCTTTCAAAACCAGCTGAGAGGTTCCAAGAATGCTCCTGGGATGGGCTTTGTCAACATGCCCCATGCCCCCCTCCAGATCCTCTGTCTGGCTTCCTATAGCAAGGCTGCTCAGTGACCTTAGCCGGGGAGGGGGAGGGGGCATCGTGGGACCCGGGACAGAGACCAGGCTCTGGAGTCGTCAGACTTTGGGCAAGTGGCTTCACCTCTCTGACCTGTAAAATGGGCCCAACGGTATCTACCTCGTGCGATTGTTGGGACAATTAAGAGATAATGTAAGGAGAACGCCTCCCTTTGTGCCCAGCACAGAGTTGGGGCTCAATAAACTCACTAAGGAAACATTTGTCGGACACCTACTATATGCCAGGCCCTCCCTCCATTCCTCGCCCAGGGGACCCAGCACTGAACAACAGTCCTGAGGAGCCCTCATGGAGCTTGCCAGCCAGGGACAATGGTCACAGCCATTAAGTAGCTAACCACACAGGTCAGGGAGGATGAGTGGCCAGGAATAAGCCTCTCTCAGGAGGGGACAGCTCAGCCTAGACCTGGCTGACTTGAGGGACAGGCCTGCCTGAGGGTCCTCGACTGTAGCTGCTCACTGGAATCACCAGTGAAAACTTCGGATGGCTGGGCCCCTCCCCAGGGATTCTGACCGGATGGGGCTGGGGTGGTGCTGAGGCGACAGGATTTGATTTAATTTCTGCCCAGGTGATCCTGATGTACAGCCAAAAGTGAGATCCCCTTGCCCTGCACTTTCCCCAAGTGCCTGTCCATGTGAGTATCACCTGGGGAGCTTGTCCGGCATTGCGGGCTGGGCCACAGCCTTAGGGGTTCAGATTTAGGGGCCGGGCTAAGGCCCAGCATCTGCCTTTCTAACAAGCACCCAGGTAATTCTGAAGAGCAGACAGGTCTAGCGATGTGTCTAGGAGAGTAAGTCTCAGGTCAGAGCTTGGCACGGAGCGCCCCCCACCACGGACCCCAGCCACGCCCACACAGGACCACCCGCCACATTGGTTCCCACTGCCCCATCTCTGCCCTCAACCTGAGAAGTGCCTCCTTTCTCAAACAGGCAAGTCCCGGGCATGTTCCTAGGCTTATCATGAAGCCTGAAGGTCCCCACCGCTGTGGGCGTGGGGTCTGTTTCCCTACGACCCTCGCTCGGCCCCTGGGCCCAAGCCCCTGTGCCATTCTATTCATGCTTCATGCCCGGCCAGACCCTGGTCTCTCAGGGGTAGGGCTGGCTTCTCCAAGCACACGGCGCTGAGCCTGGCATCCCACAGGGTATGCCTCATCTTAGCTGAAGGAGTACCAAATCTACCCCAGCCTCTGCTGGGCGCACTTGCCCCCACAACTGAGCCACAGGTGGGAAAGTTGTGACCCACCCTGAGAGATTCGTGCTCCGCTCCTTCTCCTGGGTCTCTGATCCCGGATTCCTCTTGTGGAGTCTGACTTCTCTCTCTCCTATTTCACCCTTAGCCCTGCCCTACGGGCCAGGCCCTGAGATGGGAGACATGGCCCAGTTGTGCTCCCCAAGGCAAAGGTGTGCCAGAATATACCCCTATCCTTGCTGAAGAATCAGGCTCACCCTACTCCAGGCGCCTGGCATGATGCCCACCCCTTCCTTTTGGGAAGCAACATAGTGTAGCCATAATGCCTGGGTTAAATCCCACCTCTGCCACTTCCTGTGTGACCTCGGTCTGTGCCTTGGTTTCCCCATCTGCAAAATAAGAATAAATAGTACCTCTCCTAGAGGGTCACTATGGGATTAAATGAGCCACTGGTCATAAAGTGTTCAGCAAACAGGCACATGGTAACCACTGTGTGTGTTTGTTAAATAATGTTTAAAAATACATTATTCTCTGAAGGCCATGCTTTCGTCCGTCAGCAAAGTGGGTCCTGACAATGCACCAGATCTGGAAGGCAGGGATTAAGATCCCATTTTACAGGCTAGGAGACTGAAGCTCAGGAGAGAAAGGGACGGTGTCAGATGACACCCAAGCCTCGGGACTGTGGCACTTCAAGTCCGGTCTCTCCCAGCACCCCTGGGCCCACCTCCCTCACTCCTCAGGCGCCTGCCCTGGCCCAGGTGGGCTCTGTGCCCTGCACTGACAGAGGCCCCTTTGTACCCCTGCCCAGGGCCACACCCTGAGCTCAGAGCAACAGCCAGACAAGCGCCCTGTGTGTTGGTCTGTTTCGCCGCCAGGTCTGCGGTCACCCTGGCCGCTCCAGCCACGTGCTCTGGCTGGGCGGATCTGAGGGTCATCCCCCACCCCTTCCAGCCCCCCATCTCAACCGCGGCAGGGCATCCCTGACCCTCCCTGGGCTGCATTCAGCCAGGAGGCAGACTGGGAGGCAGCCCCAAGGAAAACACCCCCATTCTTGGTCTCCACCCTGTGCAAATTCCAAGTGACCAGACTCTAAGGTGTCTGGGGCCCCAGAGGAAGGGACAGGCAGGAGCCGAGGGGGTGGGGCATGACATGGAGGTTACTCTGGTTACCCTTTCTATCTCCCTAAACCTTTCTTCAATCTGTTTGCTTCTCTTTACCACCTGGACTGGCATGACAACCTCCTCACTGGCCTCCCTGCCTCCACTTCTCCATCTCTCACCTTCCCAGTTTGTTCCCCACGTCCCAGAAGGAGCCTTGCAAAAGGGCAAATCCGATCACATCCCTCTCCTGCCCCAAATCTCCAAAGGCTTCTCCCTCACCTTAGAGAATGCCTATCGTAGCCTGGAAGATCTGGCCTCTGCCCACCTCCCCCAAACCCTTTTCCTCTTCCAACCTACCCTTCCACTGGCTTCCTCCCACAGATTAATGGAGATATAAATACAAGTCTCCGCCTAAGAATACTACCGGTAGAGCTAACACTGATAATGGCTAGAATCAGATACAAAAACACTCCTTATTGACTAAAAGGGACAGAAGAATCCAGCCTTGACCACAAATCTTGCTTAAAATTTCAACCTTCCCGAATCGGATGAGTTTACCCCGTCACACAATGGCTGAGACTAAGGTCAGGAGCCTTTGACTGATGCCACATTGACTGATGGATCAAATCTCGGCAGCAAAAATTATACAGCATTGATGCCAATGAAAATACTTCCAGTAAAATTAAAATGGAATGGAAAAAAATGGAAATGTGTTTAACTGTACCATAGAGGAAAAATTGAAAAATCTGATCAAGAAATTAAATCGGATGAAAAGAGTTCAAACTGGAAACCACTTGCTAAAAACGTCTTCAGTGCTGGTATGTTTGGGTTTACAATGTTTGCATTCAAAACATCCTGGGGTCAAAATGTCCAGGTCAAAAGATCCTGTGCCCCTCCGATGTTTTCTTACCACTCCCTACACCGCTCATGAGAACTCCAGCCACACTGGGCTCTTTCTCTCCCCAGAGCGCAGCAAGGTCCCCCTTCAGAGCAGAGCATATTCTCAAAACCCATTCTTTCTGCCTGGAACACTCTTCTCCTCCCAGCTCCTACCTCCCCTACTTGTGGCTGATGCTGAAATAACAGCTCCTGGAGATGCCTTCCCTCACTGCCCTCCTTAAGGCAGATTTCCTTCCTGCCTCCTGGCACTCACTCTTCGCCCTGTCCTATCCCCCCACCTTGAATTCCCAGGGCAACTTCTCCCTGTCTTATTCCCCCTTGGGATCCCCAGGGCAAGCCTAGCAAGTCCAACACATAGTAGGCGCTCAGTAAATAGTTGTTGAATGAATGGATAAAACAGTATCACTAGGGTGAGGGGCAGGGGAATGGGTTGGAGCTTCCAAGGGCCCCTGGAAGGGAAAAGGGCAGAGCAGAGACATATCCTTCCATTCTACCTTTATCCCCACACCCCAACCCCTCCCCCCCCCCCACCTGGCCCTCTTACTCCTGACGCCAAATTCCAGAGGAGCCTGTTAGCAGGAGAGAGAAGAAAACAATACCAGACCTGCTCCATTCATGCTCCTTGTTCAGCTTCCCAAGGCCCAGGTCCCTGTGCCAGCTGGCCAGCTGCCCCCCTCCCTAACCCCGCTCCCACTTTTGGCTGTGGGCCGGGCTATTTGGGGAAACTTCCTGATGTCCCCTCTGGCCTTTCCACCTCCACCCCTCATCCTGAAGCCCCAGAATAGCTGTCCCAGCCTCAACCTAGGAACAGTCGCGTTCCCAATTAGCACCCAGATGGTTGAAACCATGTCTAAAAGCTTCTCCTGTCCCTCTCCCCTCAGGAAGCTGCTAACTAGGGCAGCCGATCTCAGAACGAGGTCACAAGAATGCTACCTGCCCTTATAATCCCCTCCCAACCGGAGAGGAGACATGGGTCTCTGCGTGTCTCTGCCAGAGGAGTCTCCATTGCAGGCCAGTGAAGACAGAGGAGATGTGGGGGAGGCTCAAATGCAGGGAGAAGTGGGTTCTTTTTGCCCAACGGGCAGCTCTGGTACAGGCTGGGGAGTGAGGAGTCCTGGGTTCGAGTCCAGACTCCACCTCAGTGGGGGTTTCATTACCTCTCCGGGCGCTCAGAGGGCAGGATGATGCAGTTCTATGTATGGGTCGGTACCACAATCCAGGAATGGACCTCAGCATCTCAGGGAGGTCATTCTGGGACAGATCTTGGGAGGCCCTGAGCCCATTAGAGCATCATTTCTCTGCTGAAGACTCACGCTAGCTCTGGCTCAAGCCTCAACTGTGAGAGCGGATAGGCAGGGGGGCAGACCTTCTCCCACCCTCTGAAGACCATACCCCATGTGCTCCTCTTTGGGAATCCCCCGGAGAACCCAAGGGATCCAGTTCCCAATACCCTCCCCTCAGTGAGGGATAGGGGTGGTGAGGGGTGTGGCTCACACCTCCCCAACTTGCCCGTCCAGTGAGATGGGGGGTAGCCAGCCTCGGATGGAGGAATCACAGACCGAGACCAGGAGGATAGAAAAGTCTGGGGCCTGAGGATAGAGAAGAGGCGAGTGGGACCTGGGGGAGGGCAGTCTGGCCTCTTGCCTGGGCATCTGAACTGGGGAGAAGTATCTGTGGATTCAGCCCTCACTCCACCCAAGGAAACCTTAGTCAAATAAACAAACAGCCAACACAGCCGCTCCTGTGCGAGAGGCCAGGGCAGTGGCGAGGAGAGGCCCGCTGAGGTGGGGATGCCCGAGGAGAGAGCAGGGAGGCTGTTTGGGCAGGCCCCTCGCCCTGGGGCAGTCAGCGGAAACCTCTGGAACAGGGTGGGGAGTAGCCGGTGGTTTGGAGCAGGAAGCGGGGGGCCTGGGGTGGGTGTGTGGGGCTTGGCTGCTTCGAGGGAAAGAAAAGCATCGAGTCCAGCCCCACTCTGGTCAGCGCCTCTCCGGAGTGGGGACTCCAAAGCCCCAACGCCCTTCCTTCGGCTCCGGGTCAATCAGATCAACCGGACAGACAAGGGGCTCTCCTCTTTGTCACTCTGAAGCCCCGGCCCTGTTCCCAGTCCATGACCCTGGGCCTGGTGGCTGAAGAAGGAGTCTGGAGCCAAAGCCCCCCAAGTTCTGAAGTTCTTGACAGAAGACGTGGGGGAGGTGGGCTGACATCCGTCCTCTCCCGAACCTGATCCTACTCTCCCCCTCCTCGCCTGGCAGAGGAGCAACCCAGAAGCCATAGCAGCACACACACCCCCACCCCCACTCCCCCGCCATGCTTTGTCACCTTCTTCTACACACTCAGAGACACTTGGCTGTCCTGTCCCTCTGGGACGCCTCGTGAGAGGAAGACAGAGATCTCAGAGGCACAAACCCGACTCAGAGGCAGAGATGGAGAGCTGTAAAGACAGAAAGATGAACCTGAAAGACGTCTCACAAGTGGAGACACAGAAATGAGAGACTGAGGGTGAGGAAGTGTGTGTGTGTGTGTGTGTGTGTGTGTGTGTGTGTGTGTGTGTGTGACAGAGATAAAAGGGCAGAGACACGCAGAGAAAAAGAGACTTAGAGAGACAGAGGTGCTCATACAGAGAAAAAGAGAGAGAAAGACACACAGAAAAAGAGATGGACCAGAGACAGGGAGGGAGGAGAGGCGGAAACGACAGGCACAGGAGCTGGGGAAGAAGGACTGAGCAGAGAGCGCGCGGGGGGGACACAGGGACAGACGCACTTACACGCTGGGAGGCAGAAAGAGGCTCACAGAGCTACACAAAGACAGACAGACTGAGACTCAGGGCCTGGGGACCCCCTGACAGATTTGGGGGACCAGAGGTGCCAAATGTCGGGTCCAGTGGATCTGTGGGGAGTCCCAGGAGGGCACTGCTGCCGTCTTCTGTCCCCGGCACTGAAGCGCTGCAGGCATCTGGCCCCCAGCCACCCTCGAGTAAGCCAACCCTTGGCCACTGGAGCCGGCGGGTCACCCAAGGTGAATGAAAAGTCACCGACCGATAGGGGAGGGTGACACCGTGGCTGTGGCGAACGCACGGGGGTGGCCCAGGCACACACGTCAGGGCGGGTCTGCGGGGACCCATCCCCGAGATTGCACTCGGAGCCGTGTTGAGCGTGCAACCGTGAGCCGGTGCAAACGGGCACGTGTGCCTGGCCGTGCGAGGGCATCTGAGTGTGAGCCTTCGACCAGTGCCAATGAGGCCAAAGCGGCAGGTCTGACCCTCAAACAGCCCGATCACAACCGATGAGCGTCAGAGACGGCCACACAAAGGCCGCGTGTCTCTCTCCCGCGAACAGACGGTGTGTTCAGGTGCCACGGGGCACTCAGCTGTAGTCGAGACCAGTGTGCCATTTGTTCCCGCTGGGGATGACTCCCACTGCCCGGCCAGCTGGCCTCCATGCTCTTCTCCATCCAAAGCCCAAGACCTAAACTTACAGGAGGACCCACGTTACAGACCCACGGCTCCTTCTTGGCTCCAGGCGCATCTCCCTCTGAGCAGGGCAGCGGGAAGGGTGGTGGGGTCCAGCTCTGACCTCCCCCCGGCCCCCACTGTCACATCCATCCCCCATCCCGCTGCAGTGCCGCTGACCTCCTGGGGCCCAGCAGGGGCCCACGCCCTGCCCCCACTCAGGAGAAAAGCGACCGTGCCCCTCTCATCCATTCCCTCTTAAGCATCACAGGACATTTGAAAGACACTGTCCCACTTTTGGGGTGGAGAATGAGGTCAGCAGGCCCAAGCGGGGACTGCTTGTTAGTGACAGCTGACAGTCTTCATGTCACCTTGAAACGCCTTCCTGGTCCAGGTGGGCGTGTCCTCTGCCCAGTTTCACAGGGCGTGCTGCTTTACTGGGGGGCAGCGCAAGCAGGGAGGCAGGGAGGAAATTCACCAAATACCAGTTTCGGTCACGGATGCTGCCGGGCCCACCCTGAACGTTTGCAGGGCCTGGGGCAAGCCAACAAACGGAATTGAAATATGTTCTAACCTCGCATCTTGACAAGTACACTCCATAACAACCTGGAAGACCAGGTTCCAACTTAGATTTCTCTGACTCCTGGGACTTTTGCAGGAGAATGACGCTATGGAGGGAGAGCTCCTTTCTGCACCACAAGAGACTCAGATGCGTGCGTGTGGACACCGAGCCTCACATCCTGGCTCCATCCTTATGCCTTGCAAACAGCTGCCCCTTAGCCATCTGCAGTCGCCCCTGAGGCCGAGGGGTGCACACGCTAGTGACACGACCTACATTGAGAACAGGCCCGGGGTGGAGGCTTGCAGGGGCTGGGAGCAAGCTGGGTGACCATCTGGGCAGGGACTTCCGGAGTCACAGGTACGGGGAATGTGATCTTGAAGGGAAAGCACAGGTTCATCCCCTTGGCCTTCCTGATTCCTCACCCCACAGGGAGAGGAATGGCCAGAGGAGGATGAGAGCGGAGCCCTTGAAAGCACCCAGTGAGGGCAAGGACACTCCCTCCCCTGCCCAGGTTTAAGGGTGCTTACTAGATCCAGCCTTCCCAGCAGCTTCCAGAGCGCGGGCCAGGGACTGAAGCTGCCTTTGGAGGGCAGCTTGGACAATCCCCAAACAGGACTCTCAGTCACTTGTATTATTTATCTTCCTGGAAAATTTTGGTGAGGCTTGATCCCAACTTGTGGATTTCTGGAGGTGGGGAGGGCAGGGAGGTGATGACAAATGGGGCATTTTTTTTTTTTTCAGTTGGTTCTCTAAGCCAGTCTGTTCCCTTGAGGCTTAGCCCCAAGTGGGCTCCTGCTGCCACTGGTCCCTGACCTGTTGGGGTCCCTCTCTTCACTCTGGACACAAAAAACCACGGCGACTGAAAGAGAAGGAGGAGAGGGTCCCTGGGCAGCCCAGAGAGTCCAACGGGGATCCAGGAGCCAGCAGGGGGCAGGGGCTGGAGGGGTGGTGGTGGTGAAGGGCACTGCTCTCTCTGGCCAAGTTTAAAAAAAACCTTCCAACCCCTACCCCCACCCCCTGCAGATCGGCTTTGCTGTCCTACACAGGAGGGGACACTTACACTTGTTGAGCTCTTACTAGGCGCCAGGCAGTATGCAAAGCGCTCTACATGCGTATTCGCACTTAATCCTTACAGCCACCCTATGAGGTGGGTTCTATTATTATCCCCATTTTACAGGTGGGGAAGCAAACTCAAAGAGGTTAAGTAACTTGCCCAAGGTCACACAGTAGGTACAGGTGATAGAACTCAAGTCTAACTGACCACAATGACCCCACTCTTTCCACTACAGCACATTGCCTTCCAGAAGAGGCAGGCACAGAAGCAGAAGGGATGAAGGTCAGCTATGAGGAAAGAACTTCCCAACAATGACAGTTTGTGTGGTGGGAGGAGACAATGGAATGGGGAAACTAGACATACAAAAGAAGCCCTCCCGCCTAAGTTGGATCTCCGTCCATGAGCTTGTGATGATCTCTAGAAGGTCTTGGGGTCCTGGCTGGATCCAGAGGGCAGCATCCTGACCTCTCTTTTTTCTACAATCTGGGATCCTCTGCTGTACCCCAGCCCAGCACCAGGGCCCAGAGTCTGACCTTCCCTTGTGGCTCAGAGCTCTGAACATGACATCTGAGCTGTCAGTCCAGGACCTCCTCTTCCAGGAAGCCTTCCTTGAGTACTAGGAGGCAGGACCCCTTTCCTACAACCCAAATGCCAACACGGAAGGTACAAATGCACCCCACGTCTGCAGTAAGGCTCCCTTCTGTGATCATCTTCTCCGACTGGCTCTGGGACATGAACACAGAAAAGATCTACTCAGTCCCCCGGCTCTCTGGGTTCCCCAGACCTTCTGGATGATCCCCTGCTCCCTCATCCGCGTTACCCACGTGTATCTGTACCCAGGTGTAACAAATGATGCGGACGCGCCCTGGGTTCACGGGAAAACCCAGGTCCCAGCTCAGCTATGTGCTCTTACCTCATTTACCCACAGGACAGAAGCTGTTTGCTTCACCCTATCCCTCCCGAAGGGTGGGAATAGGATGCGACACTTGGATGAGGCACGGGGCACCCGGAGTCAGCGAAAGGGTCCTCACCCGGAGCCCTGCAGTCACCATCCCCGACCCGCTCTCCTTCAGAAAGCTGCGTGCCTAATGCTCTGTCTCTTCTCATCCCTCAGAGCCCACGCCGGCATCAGGGATAGCCAGCCAGGAGCCTCTAAACTTCGCCAGAGTTTTTAGTCCCACTAGCTAGATGCCCAGCGTCGGGGCGCGCAGAACCAAAAGGGTTGTCCTCACCGTCTCGTGGGGCCCCCCAGTTTTGAGACGAGGGCACAGGACAGGTGGAGGGGGCTACCTTGTTCTCCCGCGCTGCCCTCGAGGTCCTCAGCGTGGACCAGCCCGCGTCGCTGACTTACCTGCAGGGCAGAGACGGAGTCCGCCGCGGCCACCTGCTCTCGCTGCGCTCGGGAGCGCCGCGGCTCCCGGCTGGCCGGGGGGAGGGGGCGGGGCCCGGCTCGGGGGGCGGGGCCGGGGAGAGGGAGCCGCGGCGCAGCCCCTCCCGGAGCCGCGGTCGGGTACGGTGGGCGGGTTTATTCAGGGGGACCGAAAGCGAGGAGAGCTTCTGGGCCACTAGGGAGGGTCTGGAGCTGGGCTTATCGAAGGCTGAGAAGGTAGGATCCCCCCCACCCGCTTCGGGCAGCCTAGCCCACATGGCCTGGAGGGAGTGACCATGTGAAGACCCTTCACCAGAAGAAGAAAGCCTAGGAACCCCTCCTTGCCTGAGTTTCCCCTTTCATCCTAGCTCAAGAAAGCTCTCCCAGCCTGGCAAGGTGGGTGAGAGGACACCTCCTCTGAAGTCAGGGTCCCCCATCCAGGGGTCAGCTGTGTAGGGGTTCAGGCCACTGCGGGGGACCATTAGGTGCCCAGGTCATCTTTATCCTCAATCCATCACTCCTTGCAACACCATCCCCTGCCCCCAACACCAGCTCAGGCCCCTCAGCTGTCACTGTTTAGCCCTGGAATGACAGGCGTCCAGACTCCGTGCGTCCAGCCGCATTCAAGGCCGTTGAGCTTAGCACCCCTGGGCCCCTGCCACCCCCCCTCTGCCCCCAGTCGCTAATTTTATTGACCTGAAAAAGGCACGTTGCTGGCAGGGGAAGATAACAACTGAAGGCGAAGTGGGGACCGGATGGGCAGAGGACGGGCCCCAGGAGGCGGAGATGTGACAGCAGGGAGAAGAAGGGTGACTCCTGGAACCAAGGACGAGGGATGCCTCCCGGAGAAGATGAGGAGGAAGAGAGGCCCCAGGGAAAGGGGTTCCCTCTGGGGCAATGGAGGCCAAAAAAGACTGGAACTGGACTTTCAGCCTCAATCAGACAAGAGACAGATCCAAAAGGAGGTGCTGGGGAAAAGAAAGTGCCTTATTTCCATCTACCCTTAGGCAGGACCCAGGATGTAGCAGGAAGGAAGGAGATTAGACGGCAGGAAGGACTGCCATCCTGCTTTCAAATCTCTGCTCTAGCCCCCTCCCTTCCTCTTGAAGGTGACTCCTGCCTGCTGGGCCTCTTACTACAGAAATAGCCCTTTCCCTGAAGAATCAACCTAGATCTTGCCTTTCTTTTTCTTCCTTGTTAAAATGAGAACAGAAAATGTAGGCCTTTACGGGTTCCCCCGCTCCAGTGCCTACCTGAGCACCACCCCTCCAATCCTGGATTCTCAGCCTCTCCCCAGCCCAGGGAGGTGACCCCCGGGGGTTAGGAGAAGATGGAGGGGTGCTGCTGGGGTTGGAGACTCTCAGGAGTTGGAGGGGGCAGGGGGACCATTCTGGATGGCTCTCAAATGGAGGCTTGGGGTGCTCTCTCCAAATAAGGTTACCTGAGAGCCATAAAGAGGGGTGGTTAAAACACCACCACCACCACCACCACAACTTTTAACCTTAAAAATATCAGATCAGTGCAGGGGGAAGGGGAGGAGGGAGGAGGGAGGGAATACATGGGAACAAGGAAACTTTTGAAGGTGATGGCTATGTTTGCTGTCTTGATTGTGGAAGACAGGTTAAGATTTATCAAATTAGGGGTACCTGGGTGGCTCAGTCAGTTAAGTGTCCGACTTCAGGTCAGGTCATGATCTCACAGTTCATGAGTTCGAGCCCCGTGTCGGGTTCTGTGCTGACAGCTCAGAGCCTGGAGCCTGCTTCGGATTCTGTGTCTCCCTCTCTCTCAGCCCCTAACTCACTTGCATTCTGTCTCTGTCTCTCTCAAAAATAAACATTAAAAAAATTTTTTAATAAAAATTTATCAAATTATACACTGTAATTACAGAGTTTATTTTATGTCATTTATACCTCAACAAATCTATTTTTAAAAAACCGTAACTTTTCTACACCAATTTTCTACTTCTTTATTTTCAATTTATGAGGAGCCTCCAAAAATAGAAGTGGCCTTGGCAGGGAAGGAATGTCAGGGGGTCAAGGGAAGTTGTGGTGATTGCTAGTTTAGTGGGGCTAGCCTCCTGCCTCAGTTTCCCTCCCAATGCCCCCCAACCCGCACGTCCATCTAGTGCACTGGAGTATCTGTGAGTGTGCAGGGAGACTGAGGCTGAGCTGTGGCTCTCCAGTTGCTTCCTTGGCGTGGGAGTGTCAGCCAGCCTGGGTGCCCGGGTTGTCTGTGGCTGGTCAGCAAAACGCCCCGAGCTGGTGACTCAGACAAGAGGGGCCTGGGCCCGGGCTTCGCCCCGTGGAAGACGGCAGCTGCTACGGATTCTCCTGCCCCCTGCAGCCTGAGCCAGGCACTGCAGGGACAGGAGGCTCAATCCAGGGTGAAGTCAGACAGGTTCTGGGTACAGTGTTGCAGGTAGTCAAAGTCAGGCACGAGGAAGGGCACGCGGGACCACTTCTTGGCCTGGACTCTCCCTCGGGGTGTCTCTAGAAGCATGCTGCGAACTTTGAGCGCTGGCAGCTTCACTGACTTGTAGATCATCTGCAGACCCCAGGCCTGAGGGTGGGACAGAGATGGCTGGTTTGGGCCACCGTCTTCAGACTGGGCTTTTCTCCTCAAGTTGGGGGAGGAGAGAATCATGCATCCATGAAGGCAGGGCCTGGGTCTCCTACCTCAGAGCTGTCTCCCCAGTCACACTGTGGTTAGACCTCTCTCCTCAGATGAGGGACTCCTGGGCCAGAGCTGCTTCCCCCATCCCCGTGAGGATGTCCTGATGGCAGAGGCTGGGCCTCCTCTCTCAGACTGGGGACTTCTGAAGACTGGAGTTCAGGGCCATGGCCCCAATACTTACCTCCCCACAGTTCCTGCAGTGAATGGCACCCCCAGGCTTCCAGTCCTTGAAGGTTCTGTCGATGACCACAGGCCCCCGGGAGACAGTGTAGTAGATCCTGGAGGGGAATGGGAGGGACCACAGTGCTCAGGACGCCCCCCACTTAGCCCCCGATCTTGTGCCCTCCTGCTTGCTGGGCCTCCACCTGGACCTTGGGCTTTTCTGACTGCCAAGAGGCAAAGAGACTTCCCAGGGCCAGAAGACCCAACCTTCAATAAGCCCTGTCTGTGCTGCCTCGTTGCATGCCCTCCCACCAAGTTCAGGCCTCAGGACTGCCCACCGGGATGATTCCAACTACCCCCCAACAGATCTCCCTGCCCCACCCTTCCATCCCATTCCATCTGCACTCCCAACCCACGCCATCCTTCCGCCAACTGCCAGGGTGATCTTCTAAAAATGCAAATCTGACCTTGACATTCCCTTGCTCAAAATTCACCCAAGACTCCTCACTGCCTTCCAGACAAAGGCTAGACTTTCAGGCCTGACCTTCAGTGCTCTCCACAGGCTAGTCTGCTTCTTCAGTCTCATCCTTCATGGCCTTTCCCACTCAAACCAACCAGAATCAGTCCTATCACATCATCCCTGCCTGTACGCATCCCCCCTTCCAGCCCAATCCAGCCTGCACGTCCTGGTTGAAGTGCTACCTCCTTAAATGAGAGAGCCTGCGTGGAGATCTTTGGCACAGTGGCCTGGCACACAGCGGGTCCCTAATCAATCCTTAATGAATGGATGGTCGAATGGAGGGGGGCGGAAGGTTCCCCTCTAGGGGATGGAGGATGACAGAATGGCTCAGGGACAACCAGCCCTTCTGCCTTCAGAGTAGGTAGGACAGCCGGGGTTCAGGGGGAGGAGTTTGTGGCCCCTCAGCATTTGGTGTCCTCAATTCCAGCTCTTGCTCAACCACATAGTGGCTGTGGGAGCCTGGACAAGTCATGTAGCCTCTCTGAGCCTCTGTCACCTCACCTGCAAAACGGGGTGGCGATAAAACCTGTCCGCAGATTCGGTACTTGTCAAAACGCTGTTTAAGCTCGCAAACCCTCAGAGCTCTGTCTGGATGGGAGGGGTTCCCGGTCCCCCATCCCGCCCGTGCCCTCCCTCCCATCCCACCGGCCCCTCCTGCTGGTCTTACGAGAAGTTGGGGTTCACGTTGACGTGATGGGCGCCCTCCACCTTCCGCAGGTCACTCCCGTGGCCCACGGCCACCATGCAGTTGATGCAGAGAAGCTGCACCTGCTCGGCCAGGAACTGCTGCCGCTGATTCTCCCGCTGGGCTGCCTGGGCGGCCCGCTTGACCAGGGCTGCCCGCTGCAGATCCCGGATCTGGAGTCGGAGGGGGACATGACATAGATGGGGCCCCTAGAGGCCTCCCCCCCGGAATGTGCTCAGGGAACAAAGGGCTCCTGGAGGCCTCAGATCGTTAGTACCCAGAAGAAACTTTCCTCAACCTTCCCTGGGGCTTTTAGAAGCAGCTCTGTGGAGGAAAAGAGTATGGAACGGGGGCATGGTGGGGGCATGGTGGGGGCATGGTGGGAGCAGAGCGAGTGTTGTCACTGAGTCTCTGCCTCCTCTTTGGAGGATTTCGTGCAAAGCTGCTTCTTTGGATCAAACACGGGGCATCACTAATAATTACGCTGGATAACAGGTGTAAACGGGGGCTGTCCCGGGCAAGGCTGGATGATGGTGACCCTGCCTCAGGGGAACAGATTGAAGTCCTGGTTCTGGGCTTATTTTGTACATGTGTCTTTGTCCCTCCCTCCCCCCGCCTGGTGCCAGAAGAGGTGTAAGACAGCTCTCACAGATGCACAAAGTACTTGGTGATGAGGAATTAAAAGCTCAGATGAGGCCTGTTCTCAAGGCGTTTGAAGAAGAACCATTGCCTTCCCTGGCAGCCCCACCCTTGGCCTTTACACTTCACGTCCATTTAAGCCTTCCCAGGTGGGCCAAGTTAGCCCCCAGAGGAAGAGGGAGCAGGGGTGGGGGGGGTGGGGGGGTGGGGGGGTGGGGGTGTGTGTGTGTGTGTGTAGACCTTCCAGGCAGGGCATCCTCAGCCCCCCTCTGTCCGCAGGGCATGCAGGCTGCCCACAGACCTTGGCCTGGTACTCGGCCTCATCCATCTTCTGCACGGCAGCCACGGCCCGCTCCATCAAAGTCTCCAGCGCCTCGTTGGTCAGCTCCCGCCGCAGCTCCCGACTGCCTTGGGTCGCCACAAACGAGTACACACTCTGACCAGCCCGGGCACGGCCCCTGGCCTGAGGAAGGAGATAGGGAGGAGCCTGAGCAGGCCTGGGGTCCCATAAGGATCTCTGAGGGCTGTTGGCATCACGGGGTTCACACACCTGGACCATGGAGATCTCGTTGGTCAGGAGCCCATAGCGCACCACCACATTGCACTGGGGGATGTCTAGCCCCTCTTCCGCCACGCTTGTAGCCACCAGGAGGTTCAGGATGCCAGCCCGGAACTTCCGGATCACTTCTTGCTGGTCTCTCTGGGGCGGAGAAAGAGCATGGTAGGCCAGGTGGGTTCAGGCCTGCCCTCCTGCCAGCCCAGCCTCACCTGGTTCCGGTTTAATCACAATCCTGGCCCCTTTCCCTAGGGAGCCTAAGACTCCACTGCTACCCCCAGTGCCTTGCCCATCTTCCCAGGTGACCACCTAACCCCTGTCTCCCCTAAGGACTCCTAAAGATCCCCACCGCTTTACTCTAGAGCTCTCAGGACTTATTCTTCTCTAGCAAGGGACCCCAGAGCTCTGATCCTCTGTCCTGAAAACATCCCTTCCCTCTTTCCCTAGAGATCCACAAGCTTCTGCCTCTCTGCCCCCAGGGACCCCCAGATGGGGGAAACCTTCAGTACTGGGGATCTCAGTGTCCATCTCTCTCCCCCAGTTCTCTGCCCTCTGCCTGGGGAGAATCAGTCCCCCATATCTCTGCGAAGACTCCGTCCCCACCCTTTCTCCCCTAGGAACTCCTTCCGCCCCGGCTCCTTTCCCTGAAGCCCACACCTGGGTCATATGGGTGTTCTGGCTGCTGTTCCCAGCCCCAACCAGCAGGTCAGCCCTGATGTCCAGTATCTGCAGGCCCGGCTGCTGCTGAAGCCAGAGCAGGAGAGAGTGAGCGCTCTGGCGGGTCTGGGTGAAGAGGATGCCCCGGCGGCCGTCGGAGCTTCCGAACTGCTCTTGCAGGATCTGTTCTAGCATCTCCAGTTTGGGGTTCTCCGGGCTACGTGTCGCCAGGTCGGCCAGCTCATTCTTGTAGTCTGCCAGAAAAGCCCAAAACAGAGGCACAGAACTCAGGCCTGGAGGTGGGCAGGGCAATGGGAGAGGGCGTGGTTCACAGGGATAGGGCTGCAGGTGGAGAGGGAGCCTGAGGATCTCGGCTCCTAATTCCGCCTGAACGGCACCGAAAGGACATTTAAGGCCGCCCTCTTCCCACCCAGCCAGCCAGGCTTCCACAGGGACCTACAGTATAGAATCCTTTGCAGACATAGCTCACCCAGCACCCCTCTTCAACCCAGCTACCAGGATGACACTTGACCTTTCCATGCTGACCTCTGCCACCCAGGATTAACTAACCCCCTCAGCCGTGCTGAGGTCTCTTGCATTAAACTTTACCCTCTGACCACCTCGCTTGCTCAGGTTAAAGATACCACACACCCCAGACTTTCAAGGGACAGTCCCTGAACTTAATGGCTTTTAAAAAATCTTTGGCAGTATCATGAATTCGTTTTCATAGCTATGCAAACTTCCACAGATGAGGGCATACATCTTTTGCCCTATCCACGGCCTCGACTTTCGGTTAGAAAAATAGGGCCCCAGTACCCTCACTGGCACCCTCCCAACCTGTGTTGACTCCTGTGCCCCGACCAGTACAGTTCCCACGAGCCTCACCATTGAACTGTGCCAGCAGCCAGCGCTCGGCATGCAGGACCTGGGTCTTAGTGGCGCGCTCCCTGTCGTAGAACTCCCGCAGCGAGGCCAGTGCGTCCACAGCACGGACCGTGTGGTGGATGAGCAGCGCATCGTTGTAGCGCCGCAGGTGAAGCGCGTACACCCGGCGCTGCTGGAGCCCGGCCTCGGCCGCTGCAGGTGGGCAGAGGCCTCAGGGTTTGAGCGGCCACGCCCCTTCAGGCCTCCAGCGGCCTAGACTCCGCCCCCCGAGAGGCTAAGCCCCGCCCCAAAGGCTCCGCCCAGGCAGGTCCCCGCCTCCTTGCCTTCCGCGTCCACAGCCCCTCTCACCATCCTGGCTCAGCTCCACCACCTGCTGCTCGTAAGTCTGCGTCCCGAAGTCCCGGCTCAACTCCGGCATATCCAGGCGGTTGTGGATTCGCTCCATGAGCTTCTTCAGCATGTCCCCAAATGGGTCCTGGATGAGAAGAGGGAGTGAAGGGATTCCCATACACATGGGGGAGCAATGAGCACCCAACGGGAGCGCCGATCTCCACGTGAAGCCTCACCGCTCCTGCTGCCCCTGACCCGTGGTGTTTGAGAAGGAGCTCTGGAGGGAGGTCTGCCGGGATGTGAATGAGTCCCGACTGGAGGCAGGGGTCAGGTTGCTGCCCCTGGTTCCTGTTCTGCCTCCACCCGCTACGTGCCCTTGACCTCTGGCCTGAGAACAGCAATCTCTAAACCCTTGTGCAGCCCTGTCATAGCAGACGCCAGACGGTGTCTGCACCGTGGGAGAGCCTCAGCACAAAGTGCTCCAGGTTTAAAGTTTGCAAAGCACCGGACAGGGTGCTGGAGGGTTTTCACAGGTGCCCAGAGAGGCGTCGGAGTCAAACCAAACAGCAGGCTGTGGGCATGGGCTGCGACTTCCCCATTTCACAGAAGGGAGAAACAGAGGCTCGGATATAAACGCAAGTAACGGGAAGTCACAGAGCTAGGGGAGGTGGAATCAGGGCTCAACCCCAGGTGACCTAACTTCATGCCAGCACACCCCCCCCACACTGCCCGTATCCCTCCTTCCACTCACCTGGCTGCGCCTGTGGCAGAGGTTGTACTGTTTGCAGGGCTGAGGACTGTGCTCCTGCAGCTGGGGGCGGTAGTTCTGGGGTGACATGATGCGCCACGTGTCCAGGTTGGCACAGAGCTGGGGCAAGAGATGGGGGTTCACCAGACTGGGGTAGAGTCCTATGAGGACAACGGGCAGAACTTTGGGACAGGACAGGTCCCAGCTACCACTGAGCAGGGCCATTGGAAGTGGGGATTCATTTACTCAACAAAATATTTATTGCTCGTCCTCTCTGGGCCCAGTGCTTTTGGAGGCAGTGGGGATCCAGAAGGTCTTATTTTGGTGTCGGGGAGACAGATCGACAAAGCAGGAAAGAATAACAGAATGAGAGGGCTTCAGGCCGCGTTAATGAGCTCTGAGGAGAATGAAACTCGATGATGTGATAGCGTGTAGTGGGGGAGGTCAGGGAAGAACTCTGAAGAAGTGACAACTAAGCTGTTCCCTGAAAGGCAAGAAGGAGCCAGACAGGCCAAGTGCAGGGGGAAGGGCATTCAGGGCAAAAGGAACGGTGACCACAAAGGTCCTGAGAAGGGGGACAAGCAGGACATGCTCCGGAGACCTGGAGAAGGCCTGTGAGGTAGGGGTGAGGGGAGTGTGTGGGGAAATGAGGCTGGGGAGGTAGGCAGGGCTGGGTCGGATGGAACTGTGTAAGCCACAGTAGACAGATGGCAGTCTATTCTAAGTATAGGAAGAAGCCACTGGAGGCTGCAGCTTCAGTGACAAAGGGGCCCGGACGGTCACCCAGGAGAGCCTGGGTAGGGCTGATGGGCATGGGGCAGGGCAGGGAGGACTCTGGTGGCGGGAGGGTCATAGGAGCCAAGCTGACCTGCAGGATGTGGTCAATCGCCCCATCAAGTGTGGACGCCCCACCAGTGCCTGGGGAGGCTGTGAGACCCAGCACCTGGGGCAGGGGCCGTGTCCTCTGGAGTTTGTGCTGTAGATACCGGCTCAGGATGATGTTGTAGACGGTGTCTTTGTGCGTGTGGTGACACTCATCCACCACAAGCAGGGAGAAGGCTGGGGGCGAACACAGGGGAAGGCTGTGACCTTTGCAAAGCTTTTCCTCCCCCATCAGCTTTTCTCCATGTAGTCCCCACAGTTCCTCTAACTCCTTCCTCCCTTCACAACCCGCAGCCAGGCTCCAGAGACCGGCCGAGGCAGGGATGATTTACCTCCATTTTGCAGATTAGTAAACTGAGGCTCAGCGGTGGGGCTGAGGCTTGGCCCAGATCCTGCATTCTAGCCAGATCTGCTTCTACTAGGGTGTATGCTGGGGTTTGGCGAATGGGGATCCCCTCACTCCCACAAAACATCCCAACAGCCATACTAGGAGAGATGCCCTGGGGTTGGCAGGTCGAGGTGCCTCAGGTGTGTACTCTTTCCCCTGGCTCAGCCCTCACCGTTCAGCTCCACGTGCTCCTCCTCCTCGGGGCTGGTCAGTGCCATCTGTAGCAGCTCGGCTGTGCAGATGAGCAGGTCATGGCTCCGGGCCAGGTGGCCAAAGCCAGCTCGTGGCCCCATGTCCCCACTCAGGGTTGTAATGGTCCAGCGTTTGTCCAGCATGCGGCTGAACTCCTCGCAATGCTGGGTCACCAGGTGCACCTGGGGGTGGGGAAGGAGTCAGGGAGAGGAAGCTGGATGGGGTGATGGGGAGGAGGCAACGTGACCCCCAGGAACTGGCTGGGGACGGGAAGGGGAGAAAAGCCAGGTGAGCTTAGAGGTGGCCACAGCAGCCCTGGAGATCTGGCGGGCTTTGTGAGGCACCTGAGGAGCTGAGACCCCAACGAGGGGAGAGCGGGCTACTCACCCTGTTGACCAGTACGACCACCTTGGCTCCGTCCACAGTCTCTAGATGCCTCTTGGCCACATAAGCAGCTGCCCGGGTCTTCCCAGCCCCCGTGGGCAGCCATATGATGATATTCCTGCCCTCCAGGGCAGGCATGATCACCTCCCACTGGTAGGGTCGCAGCTCCCTTCTGGGAATGGAAGGAGGCTCAGATGACTGGCCATCCTGGCTCCCTCCCCGCTCCTGGCCAGCCCACTCTGGTGCAGAGCCGTCCCCATCCCACTGGAGGGAGGTGGAGCAGGGCACCGAAGGGACCTACCTGGAATCTGATCTGATCATCTGAAGGGGAGACGAGTAACACAGACTACACCTGACCCCTGCCAGTTCTTATCTGCACCACCTGCCGAGGCACAGAGGGTGGTTAGCCCCAATGCCTGGTGTTGGTCGCCCGCCCGGGGTTGTGCTGAGATCGGAAACAGAAACTGAAACTCAGGGGAGGAGCCAGCTCTGTCAGAGATCTGCCTTAGAAATCCCCGTTGCCTGAAAAACCTGCAGGAAAGCACCCTTTCATTCCTCCCGGGTCCTGCCGGCCCCTCCTCCAAGAGTGGTCTCCACCCCGCCCCCCACCCTTCTGAATCAGCTGTAACCATGTCCACCCAGGTGAAGGTGGCCCGGTGATTGGGACCGCTGCAGCACCCACACCTGGGCAGGAGTGGAAGTAGGGCTGTGGCCAGGCAGGTGCCATCGTCCCAGGGGCGTGGCACTAGGTATGAGGCTTGTTGGGGAGGGTGGCCCCAGGACAATCTGGGGTTTAATAGACTCCAGCTTGTAGGAGGTACCGGGAACAGGGTCAGCCTGTTCAGGCTATGGACTCTACCAAAGAAACAATCACACAGAGGGGAAAAAGAAAAAAAAAAAAAAAAGCTTTATTGTTCCCTCTGAGGGATTAATGCCAGGAAATGAATGGTCCCCAGGTCCCCCACCCCTGGGGGACAGACAGAACTGTGCAGGGTGAGGCATGGCCACTCCAGTCCCAGTTGAACTTCCAAACCCTGAAGCCCCCTCCCACGAGCTAAAAGTGGCAGTCTCAGCCCTCAAGCAAACAGTGGGCCAGGCGAGGCCGAGGCCTCCAGGACTTCGTGGCTCTGCGGGGACAGGGCTGGGGGCCACCGGGGCCGGGCAGGGTTTATCCTATAGCCACCAGCCACTGTAGAGGGGCTGAACCCCAGATCCAGGAGATCCCTGCCCAAGGTCAGATACAACGGAGAGTGGGACAGAGCTGCAGGCTTGGGGCCTGAGGATCCAGAAAGGGCTGCAGGGCCCAGGGCTGGAGTGCTTTAAGCTGAGAGGAACCTGGGCGCCAGGGGCACCCCTCAGGATGGGATCGGAACCCAAGGTGGAGACATTCCAGGTCAAGGCTGCGGTCCAAAGCCAGAGGCTACTTGTCAATGAGGCCCCCCTCCTTGAGCTTGAAGTAGAAGAACTTCTCCAGGGCGCTGGCACAGCGGCAGTACTCGCTGTCCGGGGGGTTGTACTCGCGGCAGTTGGCAATGACCCGCTGCAGGTCAGCCACAAAGAGCTTCCGGGTGACATAGTAGCGGCTGCGCAGTCGCTCCGTCATGGTCTTTAGGTCTGGGGCAGCAGGAAGTAAAGGCATGCTTTTAAGAGGCTGAGGCGAGCGGGGCTGTGGGGTCCAGTGAAGGCAGGAGTAGATTTGGGGGCCAAAGAGGAAGGAAAGGGTCGGAATGGAGTGTCCTCACCAATAGGGAAGCGGATGACCTCATAGTAGTCAGGGGCCTCTGACTTCTTCACAGGCTCCATGAAGGGCCAGGCACTGGGGTGTGACTAGAGAGGAAAGCTGAGCTGGAGCCGGGCCCACTGTGCGCCAAGCCCACCTCGTGACCGCCACCCACCCCCGAATGGGTCATAAAGCCAGAGTCGCTGATGCAGGCACCCCCAGAAGGGAACCTGGTCTCCCCACCTTGATCTGGGCCAGCAAGTTTTTGAGGGTTGTGTAGAGCTGGTCTGGATCCTTCAGCTCCTTCCTGGGGTGAGAGGCACCACGTCTGAGGCCCTTGGCCCTTCTGGCTCCCCCAACACCCTCTCCCTCCACACAGCACTCACCCTTTCTCCTTCCCCAACGGCTTCCAGCCTGTCTCTCCTGCAAAGTGGGGAGTGGGTGGGGAGAGCATCCCTAAGAATTCGACAACACACACCGAGCAGGGTGCCCCCTCCCCCAGCAAGACCCCTGCTCACGAATGCCGGGGACACTCTCCACAGGGATCTGCCTCACACCCTCCTTGAAGCAGCTGAGCCCGGGGTAGACCTTTCGGATCTGGGCTTGTTTGCGCTCAATCAGCTTCTTGATGATCTGAGGGAAGGCAGCGTCTTGAGGGGCCGACTCCAGTCCCAGCGGAAACCCTCCCAAGGGCCACAGTCAGAGGCCCTGCCGCTGAGTCCAGGCGCCTCGCCTCCTAACTTCCTTGGGAGGGAAAGAAAGAACCAAGATCCCGGCCCACCCCAGGCCTGGCTCACACACGCACATACCTGTGGTACACACCCACACATGCGTGCTCTCCCCCACGTGCGCACGGTAAGCCCCAACGATGAGTGCACGCACATGTACACACACACCTCCTTCTGCTTTTTGATGATGTGGGACAGCTCCGTGTAGGGGATCCGGGGATTCAGCTCACACTCCATCAATGTTGCACCCTCATAGTCCTTAATGTAGCCCAGGTAGCGGCTCTTGGGAACCTTGATGTCCTTGGAGAAGCCCTAGGGAGTGGACAGTTATGACCCAATCCGTCGACAAGGCTTTTCCAACTCGAATAGCTCTTCCCCCAGGAGCCTCTGAGGGGCGGTGCAGGCCTTGTCTGTTCTCCCGGGTTCCTGGATCCCCTCCTGTGGTGGCTGGTACAATGCTCTGTGTTGTGTGGGTTCAATCACTCTGTCCCCAAAAAGGTTCCAGGTCAGCTGCCCCTCCCGACTCCCTGGCAATGTTTCCCTGGATGGGAAACATTCCTCCAGCCTGCCCTACTGCCCTCCAGGCCCTCACTCTTCACTGGGGCAGCAGCACGGCGGGGGGAGGAGGGGCAGGAAGATGGGCGAGAAAGATCTCCTCGCAGGTGCTGGATGAAGCAAGGGACATGAAGGGACTCCCATTCCGTCCACAACAGGGGGCTGGACAGAATGACCCCTAGCCCCAGGCAGCAGGCAAGTGTGCAGGGAGGGGAGGGTCACCTGCTTTTTGAAGTAGCCAATGGCGTACTCGTCGGCATAGGTGAGGAAGTAGAGAATGTTGTGTTTGATGTGATACTCCTTCAAGTGGTTCATCAGGTGAGTCCCATAGCCCTGTGGGGGAGGTGAGCAGGGCTTACCAGGGGGGCCCCAGAGAGGAAGGAGCAGACTGGATAGGATATAGAGACAGCTAGGGGATCCTGGACATACAGGAGAAAAGGCAACTGGCAGAGGAAGGCGAGTTTGTGGGAGAATGTGAGGGAGACTTTCTGAGCATTTATTCTGGGCCAGGTGTGGTGCTTGGTACTTTACAGACCAACTCTCAAGTCAGTCCATGAGGTAAATATTATTACCTCCATTTTGATAAAAACAAAAACAAAATCAAAAACAAAAAACTGAAACTCAACTACGTTAGGAAACGTGTCCAAGGTCAGACAGCCAGCCACGGTTAAGGCCAGGATGGAAATCCCAACCAGGAAGTTGCCGTCCACGTGTCACTGGTTCCCAGTTCCCAGGCATCAGAGTTGGGGGGAAAGGGGAAGAGGAATCACAAGAGCCCCACTCAGTGCAACATTTGAACCCTCAAGAGAGTGTCTTCCACACACGTCAAGGCCAGGGAGGCACCCTGCAGATCTGGGTTATGTAGAACAGGAGAACCGGGAACCCTACCAGTGGGTCTGTTGTGACAATTCCAGGACAGAACCCAGGATGATCACCCAGCCCAGGGCTAGTGTAAAAATTATTAACTCCCCAGTGTATGTGAACGTTCTTGTGAAGGAAATTCAGGTCCATTTAAAAGCATTACTGGTTTGGGGCCTCCATCTGTCAACAAGTGTCTTAATACGCAGTTATCAAAGGACAAATGCCACCTTGTGGGGCCCGGAAGAACTGCCTGGCCACTAGAAGAAGGGTTGGGATTATTGCTCTGACCCAGTCCAAACTGAGAAGCAGGTGGCCGGAAGGGGCTGGGGCCAGGAACACGCACTCACCTTGACTTGCTCATTTGAGGTGACAGCACAGAAGACAATCTCTGTGAAGCCCTGGGTGGGAAACATGCGGAAGCAGATCCCACCAATGACCCGCCCATCCTTGATCAAGGCCAGAGTCTTGTGCTTCCTAAGGGGAGAGGGGACAGGTCACTGCCCCTACCTGTTGTTCCCCAAATGCTCCCGGGAACCCCACAGCTTTGGAGGCGGGGCCGCACTCAGTGCCGAGAGCGGAGGAACAAGTATTCCCACAGGTTGGAGGAAGAGGAGGGGGTGGGGGAACATAGGGGGGCCAAGGACAGGTGCCCAGGTGTGGTTGGGGCTCTTCTGGGGACGCACGGGTCAAAGACGAGGCGGGCGATGTACTCCTTGGGCATGCGCGGCAGCTGGTGGGAGAAGACATTCTGCAGCCCCACGAGCCACAGCAATACCCGCCGGTTGGCCTTGGGCGTCAGTGAGTTGCCGATGACATGGAACTCAATGATGCCGCGGCGCTCCTCTAGGCGGGCCGTCTCGTCCCGGGCTGCGTTGGCAGACAGCAGGCTCGTCTGGGCACCAGAGGAGGGCTGGTGAGCCGGGGCCTCAGGCCGGTGAGGTCCCCTCCCCACACTGGTCAGCGAGCCGGGCTGCCCACCTCAGGCCCCAGCATGGCGGCAGGGTCGGTGATGGTGAGCATGACCTCGTTGACCAACTCCATGGGGATGTCGCCCATCACGCGGAGCCGCTTGGCATCCTCCAGGGTCAGGTTCTCTGGGAGCTTCCTCTTCTCACCTGCCGGGAAGGTTGGCAGGGTCTCCCGTGGACAGCAAGAGGTTAGGGGAGGGGTGAATGAGGGTCAGGGGTCAAGTACCCACCTGGCATGGGCTCAGCCCCTCCGGAATCCAGACTCAAGGAGCTGTTGCTGCCCCCACCCATGGTGGGGCTGAAGATGGGGGCGCTGGGAACAACTGCCGCGCTGACCGTAGCTGAGGGTGAGCAAAATCAGGGGGAGCGGGGGGGTGGTCAAAGGTGGCGATGGGTCCCACAAAGGGATCCGGGCCCTCTAAGCCCCAGATGCACCCTCCCGCATGCATGTCCCCGCGGCTGCCATCCACAGTGTCTCCTCCCCGGCAGGAGGCCAAGCTCAGCCAGGAAGGCCAAGCCGAAAGCCTACAGAGCCTACCAGGGCGTGTACCTGGCCTGGGCACCAGCTGGGTCCCCTCTGAGGGCGGCATGGTGAAGCCCGACTCCCAGATCGGAGAGTTCGCCCCATAGATCTCCTCCTCCAGCATGGACAGGAATCTGTGGGGAGGGTACAGTCTGTCTCCCAACCCTGTCCTCCGACCCATACAGCAGCCTGGACCAGACGCCAGAACTGGAGGCAGGTCAAAGAAACCGTGTTCTCAGGGGGCTGGGAGCTGAAGAAGAGAAACAACCTTTGGCCTGGGGGCAGGGGGCAGCGGGGAGAGACACTCCCCTGCCTCTCTTGAGCCCCTAGTCAAAAGTAGCAGGACTGGACAATCCAGGACAGAGATCAGAGGCCCAGTCTGCCACGGGGTGTAGCACAGGGCGACCGGGTGTGTGAGCCGGCGCCATCCTGTGCTAGGTGGCCAGGCAGGGCACCGAGCCACCCTGCACCTCAGTATCAAAATGGGGGCTCAGAATCTACTCCCTCCTGTCACCTCATATTCCCACCTGGTGGCAGAGGGGGCACTGAAGGGCCTGGATTAGTCAGTAACGGCTTCTCAAGCTGAGCAGCTACGATCCTGGTTTCAAATGAGAGGAAAGTGTTGCAAAACAGAGGAAAACTTTACAGAAAGGTCTACAACAGGAGTGGAAATAGGTTTCACCTCGAGTGTAACCTCTGGTTTCTCGGCAGGCTGTGGTGGGAAGAGTTCTGAGGCTGTGTCCAGGCCCCGTGGGAAATGATTAGTCACATCTACCAGGGGCCTGGGCAGGGGTAATGTTAGCACTCGGGCAATGTACCTGCCATCCCCAGTCTAGTACACGCAAAAGCAAATGCCGGCAAGTTGCATCTGGGCCCCGGACAAGTCTGCCAGGTAGACACCCAGATCTCAGAAGGCTCATGGAGGGAAAGGAGGGACCATTCCAGGAAGCCTTCCTGGAAAAAAGGGGACAACAGGTGGATGTGAACTGGGGCAAAATCCGGGTCGGCCAGAATGAGCCTTACTTTGGGAAGTGGGTGAGGATGAGGGTCCTCTTCTCAGGCACCAGCTTGTCCTTTTCCACCCGGAATTTCTCTAGCAGCTGCCGCCGGGTCACAGTGAAGATGGAGCGGAGAAGGCTTCGCCCAAAGATGTGAGTGGTCTCGTAGCGGGGGAGGCTATCACAGCTCTGGGGCACGTGGCAGTAGCAGAGCCATCTGGAGCCAGTGGGGAGGTGGGAAGTGAGAATGGAGACGTTGAACCTAGGCTGGGCCTACAAGCCTCTCCTCATGCTGCCCTTGGCTGGGCCTACCTGGTATAATTGACCTTGTAGGTAGCCACGTCCTCGGCCTGAGACCGCTGCCGAAATTGGGCAGGCGTCTCAAGTTTCCAGTAGTTAAGGCAGAGCAGGAACATCTTTGAGAGCTCAAACATCGTCTGCCGCTCCCGAGGGGCGAGGTGACTAAACTTGTATTGCACAAAGTTCAGCACACCCTGAGAAGGGGCGGGCAGGGGACAGAACCAGGAAGGAGACGTGAGCAGCAAGCAGGGGCTTCTAATCCAAACACTGGTGCTTCCCGAGGGCAGGGTAAAGCTCTCCTCTCATTCTGGGGCTCCCGGTGAAGAAAAACTCTGGCCCACTCCCACCCCCATGTCCACCTGAAGCACAAAACATCCTCTCTTCTCTGAACTTCTCCCTTATTCTCAACTTGACAGGATGGGGAACACAGCCTCCTCAGTCCTCCAAGATGCCCCCAATTCTCTCACCACCTTCCTCAATCCCACCTGTTCAATATTAGGCTTCTCAAACGGGGGACTGCCCAGGGAGCCCTCCACCACTGGCCGGGTCATCTGCAGGATGCATTTCCGCAGAAGCTGGAGGAAGAGGAAGAAGGAGGGGCAGAGGTCAGCAGAGCTCAGAGCTGCCGACTCCCTAGCCTTGTCTACCGTGCTCATCCACACTCACTTGGACAAAGCTCACCTTGAAGAGGTAGAAATACACCTGCTTAGTGTCTGTGTCCTCCTCCTTATGAACGGACATGAATAGGTTCTCCACGTCCACCACCATACCCAGTAGCCGGTTAATCTCCTCCTCTGACACATTCTCCAGGTGGGACACGTGGTCAGCTGCAAGGACAGGTGGTAGGGTTGGGAAGAATGGACAGATCACCAGAGCTTCCTGTCCCTCTTCACCACCAGGCAATTTACACCCTCGGTCCCTCCAACCAGCGTGACCAGCAATGAAACTGACTGCTCCTACATCAGTCCTTGGGTGGCCACTGTCTCTTCAGGGCTGGCAAATTTCCTTTCGCTTCCCTTGGGGGATACATGTTCCCAACTCAATCCTTCCTTAGGAGGTATTTTTGGTTCCACAAATGAAGCTCTGTGGCACTTAAATCATCCTGTCCAAGCAGGACCCAGCCTGACCCCGCCCTAGCTCCAAGGGCACTACCTGCCTTACCCAAGGGGTGCTCACAGCTGCGACATAGCTCGCTCAGGTTGGCAGCTGGCTGCTGTAGGTCCATGCGGGGTGCAGTGGGGGGCTTGGGGTTTTTCCAGCCATTACACTTGCAGGTTTCATTGGCCTGGAGGCAGAAGAATCAGTCAGTAACCCTGTAACCGGGAAGGGGGTGCAGATCCCCAGCCAGAGATTTGCCCCTATTCCCACCCGGGCCCTGGGATGCCCCAGGCCCCGCCCCCTCTCACCCCAGGCCCCGCCCCCACCTTGCAAGCCGAGAAGACCCCTAGCTTCTCAAGCTTCTTGGCGCGCGGCAGCCCCCGGACTTGCGCCTTCCTCTGGCTGGCGCGCTGCTGCTGGCTCAGGCCAGGCCGAGCCGGATCCCCTCCGCTCCCGGTCCCCCCACTTCCTACCCCGGGAGCCCCAGTCCCTGTGCTCCCGGCTGGGGCTGCAGCTGGGGCGGGGGCTGGTGCCGGAGTGGGAGCCGGAGTCGGGGCTGAAGCCGGGCTGGGGGCAGGAGTCGGAGTTGGGGCAGGGGCTGGAGACTGAAGGGGACGGGACTGCGTGGCCGGCGCCGGGGTTGAGGCCTGGGTAGGTTCCGCCATGGCCTCCCCCGCAGCGGAGCGGCGCGGCGCTCCCAGCCCTAGGGCCGCATGGGCAACCGGCGCACAGTGCGCAGGCGTCGCTGCGCCGGGGCATGACGGGAATTGTAGTCTTTCACTGCCGCTCCCTTTGCCTCCGGCTTCCAGACTTTTCTGTCTTGTCTCTTGGTCCCAGACAAGCGAGTGAAGCCTGAGCCATTACCCTAGATTGGCTCCTCCTCACTTCATTCTCTCTTGGAGGCTTCTGGGACAGTGGAGATTGCTGTTTTCTTGGGGACTTGGAGAAGCATCTGAGAAAACAGGCTTCAGCTGAGGGGAATTGTAGATTCTGCCCACGAGGGTGCAAGTGCAGCTCTGGGGCCTGGAGTTGTGATGGCTTCCTGGCACATCCCCTCCTGCCCCAACCCTGGCCCTGGCCTGCACTGCGGACACAGACTTGCCCCTATGATGGAGATTAAAACGCAGCAGTTACCTTTCTGAACCTGTGAAGTTGCAAGGGTGGTGTTGTCTTTGGGATACTTCCACTCTACTCTTTGGTGGACTTTTCTGTATATACGTGATACTTCAGCAATAAAGGATTATTATAAAATCACTGAGCGCCAGGGGTATGGCCATGATCACGAGGGATACTGAGACGGGGATGAGGTAGAAGTAAAGGAGGGCACATCCCAGTGTTTGTGAATGGCTCTCCCCGTAACCCCGTGGGCACCTCGAGGGCAGGGCCCACCTCTTCACAGTTTTGTCCCGGAACCCAGCCCTGAGCCTGCCACAGAAGGCCCAGGGTCCGATGAATGCAGGAAACTGGGAAGTCGCGTTCATCTCCCAAGCCCCATCTGTCATCACAGGATTTGTGCGCGGCCAGAAAAAGGGGTTTCGGAGAATGTAAGACCCCATGGTCACATCCCGTTGGCTCTGTCCCAGGGGACAATCCTTGTCCTCGGGACAGATTCTTGGAAGGGCAAGAGCGCAGCGGCTCAATCTCGTCTTCCGCCCGGTGCTTGCGAGCGCTCCAGGGTCCGGATCGCACGTCCGGCGTCGTTCAGCGTACGTAGGCGGGTCACAGCCCAGAGCCGTGGGACCCTGTGACCGAAGCGGGGAAGGGCCTGAGAGTGGGGCAGGAGTCAGGATGAAAGCAGCAGCGGTGCCCCATGGTGGCTGACCACCTGGCCTGTGGAAGCAGGATTCGCGTGGCTGACCCCAAACTGCTGAAGCGGGCCGGCCCGGGGTCACTGAGGGAGCCGGGCTGCGCGAGTGCCTCCCCGGATGTGCGCGCCGCTGCCCGCGTGCCTCGCGCCACTGCCCTTGGATAGCAGTTGCTCACTCGGATGCAGCGCGTCGGTAGCGGTCTCCCCAGCAGGAGCCGCGTGGCATCCCCCCGTCCCAGCGCAGCCCCCGCTGAACAGAACCAGGTGGCCACGCTACCGGTACGGCTGCTCAGGGACGATTCGGCAGCTTCGCAGAACAACTTCCCCGTGGAGGATGGCTTCCAGGTGAAGGTGGATACCTACGGCTTCACTCCCGACGAGCTGCTGGTGCAAGTGGACGGCCAATGTCTGATGGTGACGGGCAAGCGGCAACTGGAGGGCTGCAGCCCGGACGGGGCCGGCTACCGCGTAGCGCACAGGGTGCACCGGCAGATGCAACTACCACCGGACCTGGATCCAGCCGCCATGACCTGCAGCCTGACTCCCTCGGGCCAGCTGTGCGTCCGAGGCCAGTGCCGGGCGCTGCCTCCCCCTGAGGCCCAAACAGGGCCATCCCTGAGACTCCGGGGCCGTGGCTCTAATAAGGGTCAACCTAGCCTGACCCGGTAAACAACCCTGGTGTGCAGCAGCAGTCTTGGCGTTCCGTGGTCTTTTCTTGGGGTTGGGGTCAGAGGTCGAGGCATAATGGAGGGAAAGAGGGCTCGGGGAGGCAGGAAAGGCACTTTAAGGTGGTAGTCCACCAAGAATCGGGCCTCTGTGGTCCTGGGAGAAGCTGGGGGCCCGCTCAGTGTGGCCCACTCAGCTTAGCTCACTGCCTGGAGCAGTAGCTCCAGCAGGGAGCAGTAGAGGTCCAGGAGGCTCCACAACCAGCAGAGGGCCCTGACAGACCAGGGACCAGATGGCTTGGACCTGGTGTGGTCTTGGCCTTCTAAACAACACAAGGTTTCAGAGGTCACCTGCGCGGAGGGTGAGAGGACCGAGTCCTTCACAAGCCTGGTCCAGACTAACCGAAAAACCCCAAAGAGGTTGTTTCTGGTGTTTCAGAGACCAACTATTTTCAAATACAAACTGTACATCACCCCAGTAGAATCTGGAGGGAGTCGGGGAGAGGCAAATGCGGGCCCCTCAACTTCAAACTTGGTGAGATTCAGCCCCAGGTCACTCTCACCCTACCCTACCCCTTAGAGCTGGTAGAGCAAGGGCCTATTTCTCTTGGTTACCATCACCACCAGCATCCCTTCACTTTTGTGGGGTGGGGGGTGGGGGAGTGAGGTTAGTTCAAGTAAGCTAGAGCAGATGCGGTCTGATAAACTGCCAGAGAGACAAGGAAGACAAGTGGGAGGTCGATCGATCGGCTGACTATATTGACAAGATACTGATTGGTTACATGTTGAAGAAAACATACAATACAAAATACAGAAAAAGTTGGTTCCATCCCCTCCCACCCCCCCCCTTACCCACCCACCCCCAAATACTCATCATCGTGATTTGGTCAGAACAGGGCTCAGAGCCAGAGGTCAGGGTGACGGAGGGGGAGGGGGGTTATGGGGAATGGGTTGGTGGCTGTCACAATAATGCTGTGGTAATGCTGTGGTTTCTCTCCCAGCTGTGCGTCAGGGGGTGGGGGGGGGGGGGGCTGCAGCCTGATGACAGCCAGCTGAGGGAAGAGCTGCTTCTCCCTTCCCTCGACCCTTAGGGCCACCACCCAGAACCAAACCCACTCCAAACACAGTAAGGATATGGATGCTCTTGCTGAGTCTGCTAATCAGCAAGAGGGAAAGAAGGGTAACTGCTCCAACCCCCGCCTCCCCACATACAAGGGTGGGGGGGAACAGGGGCACGTGGCTACTACCAGCAGAGGAAGAGTGGGAGAGCAGTAGAAAGGGCTGGAAGTGGGAAGAGCAGAAGATCATATATATTAAAAAAGTGACTTAAGACTTAAAATTGAATTAGTATTTGTACAGAAAGGTGCAGGTGGAATAACTCACTCCGGCCTATGATCAAAATTCTATGGAGAAATCATGGCGGACCCCTCCCCCTGCCCCCCCAGTGGTAGCCCGAGTCGTTAAGTGCGATTGGTTAGAGTGGATTCCAGTCGGGTCGGTCAGGCGGAGGAGGTGGGGGCGGCGGGCAGGCAAGGGGGGCTCAGTTGCTGCAGCACTGGCTCCGGCTGGCTGGGTTGTTCTCCTGGAGGTCCACGCCTCGGTTCCGGCCTGGAGCACCAGCTGCATTCTGGGGCTCGTTCTTGGGAAGCTTCTTAGCTGTTTGGAAGAGGAGGGGAAATATGCATTTGTGGGGCTACCCCAATACTCTTCCAAGTATGCGTGAGTGGAAGCTGGCCTTTGTACCACCCAATCTGGGATAACCCATGGGGGAGCTTCACTTCTTTGCGCCAGGTGCATGCATTCTGAGTGTTTCAAGAAACTGAGGCACAGAGGGTGTCTGGGTGGCTCAGTCGGTAAAGTGTCCCAACTTCGGCTCAGGTCATGATCTCACCATTTGAGTTCGAGCCCCACATCGGGCTCTGTGCTGACAGCTCGGAGCCTGGAGCCTGCTTTGGATTCTGTGTCTCCCTCTCTCTCTGCCTCTCTCTCTCTCTCTCTCTCTCTCTCAAAAAAAAACATTAAAAAAAACAAACCTGAGGCCAAGAGAGGTTAAATAACTTGCCCCAGGACCACAGAGTTAAATGATAAAACAAGGATTCAAACCCGGGCAGGATGACTCACTACAGAGCCAGATCAGCCTAAAGATCCTAAGAAGTGGGTAGGGGGATGGTGATGTAGGGTTTTCAGTGGGTGGCAATCTAAAGGGTCAGAAAGTGAAATGTTGAGACTTTGGCCCAGGCTGTAGAAACTTCCGGGGTGAACTCTCTATATCTGACAGTCAGATAAAGTGACCCCACAGACTTACCACATACTACAAAACAGCAGCCAGGTGATAGGATAGGGCCCTGGTCAGGGGAGGGGAGGGAAGGAGAGCAACTCACCTATTGCCATGAAAATTTCATTCACGTTCATCGCAGTCTTTGCTGATGTCTCCATGAACAGCAGACTGTTGTCTTCCGCATAGGCTTGTGCTTCCTGGTTTAGATGGAGGTGAGAAAGTGGGTAGGAGGGAAATGATGACAGTTGGCAGGGGCCAGGGCCCAGGATAAAAATCTTCCCTCCTCACAGTCGCCTTATACACAATAGAGACAATGCAGGGATTTTTCAGTCCCGAGGCTCTCCTGCTCTGGGTCCCCCCCAAATCTGCACCACACCCAAGGCCCCCACTTCACATACAGCACCTCTCAGTTCACGAACATTGGCAGATGTTTTACTCAGGTTTTCCTAAGTCCATTCTGCCTTTTGCCCTTCAAAATCACTAAGCGAAAAAAATACTTCTAGAAAGTTATCCTACAAATGCACATGCACATTTGGAAAAAATACAAAAGCATGTGGATGTTGACCGCAGTGCTGCTTCCAGTCGTTTGCTATTACAAACAACCTCCAAGTCCATTGGTTAAGGGCCTGGTAAAAAATACACAGTATTATGGGGCACACCCCCATCGATGTAAAGAAAGGGATTCATTCGCATGGGTATATTTTTAGAAAAATAAGAAACTGTGATGAACTTGGGGGAAGGGAGACTGAGTGTCTGGGTTGGAGATTTAAATTTCATTCCATGTATCTTCCTGTACTGCGTAAATTTTACTCGTGCGTGTTTTATGTGGATAAAAAGTAATTCTTTTTCAGTAAGTTTCATTGAAAAGTCAGTTTACACAAAAAATAAGCGGAAGCTTCAGCTATCCTTATGCATACACACGCCACCAGCCGATGACAAAGAACAAGGAGAAGCAGAGAAGTCCTTCAGGCCCACATTCAAGTCACGAGAGGACAGCAGATGAAAGCGCCCCGGCCTCCCCACTTGGCCCTCCGCACAGCCCCTGAGCAGCCGAGGCTGAGCCAAGCGTGGAGCCGGCTTACTCCTCCCCACCAAGTCCTGTCCTGCCCCCACCTGGAACTCCACGGCTCTCTTGCTGGCCAGGTCCGCCTTGTTCCCTGCAAGTGCGATGACGATGTTGGGGCTAGCCTGCCTCTGTAGCTCCTTCACCCAGTTCTTGGCCCGTGCAAATGTATCCTGGGGAGACAAGGCCAGAATGTCAGAGAGACAGAGGCGGCATTCTGCCCAGGGCCACTCACTTAGGGAAGCTCGAGCTGGCAGAGCCCAAGTGTCTAAGATGCTACCGCCCTGGAGATTCTGGTGAGACACCCCCAAACGACAGAGGAAATCTGCCCACACCCCATCCAGGAACAAAGTGTTGAGAAGTAAGGGGAAATCTTTACTGTGTTGGTGATGTCATAGACCACGATGGCAGCTTGGGCCCCCCGATAGTACATGGGGGCCAGGCTGTGATACCGCTCCTGTCCAGCTGTGTCCCAGATCTCAAATTTGACTGTTGTGTCGTCCAAACAGACCGTCTGTGTGAGGAAGGCCGCTGTAAGAGGGAAGGTGGTGTTATAAGGCAAGAAGGAGCTCAAGAAGCCACCCCCACATATCTCCCCAGTACGGCATGTGGACTCTTTGCTGAGATGGGCCCAGAAAAGCCCCCAGCCCAGCGGCTGAAGCAGGGTAGGTGGTGTTTGTATTTTTCTGCCATGTGTCAAGGGGGCTGGGGGTTGCACAGGCCTTACAGACCCACACTAGGCAAGGGCAGAAGGGATATCTGCCCGCACCTGAACCGTTTTAGGAGCACCTCCGAGGAGGACTAGCAAGGGGCAGGAGAGGGAAAAGCCCAGGGGAAAATGGACTCCCAAGCACAGAAGGGTGGGCCCACCACTTCCCCCATCCCCCCCCCCCTCCCCTCACGGGGACAGTCAGGCTGGAAGCCTCCATAGTCCCTCAGTTTGCTCTGGCCCAGGGGTGTTACTGGCCTTCGGTTTCCTGAGGACACTCACACACTTAGCTACACTGGGGCCGCCTGAAAGTACACACTGTTCCACTGCCAGGCGGAGGCTGGGTGGCTGGCTTCCTGGCTGCCCCTGCCACCTCCAGGCATGCTGGCTAGCCTCCACCCCCAGCTTTGACCTTGACCCATTCCTGATTGGCCACCCTGTGGTTCGACCTTCAGGGAACACAGTGACCCTATCTTTGGTCTGAGGAGACAAGGGAGCATGTGGTGCTTGTGCACATGCTTCAGGAGGAGTCCCAGAGCCGGGACAGGCAGGTGGGAGTCCCCTCCCCACTGGGAACCAGGGGAGGATCCCAGAGAGCTCAGAGTGGAAGCCGGCTCCCTGCTCTGCCCTCCCCCCACACCCCTGAGGGCCCAGGGTGGGGAAAACTGCCTCACTTCCCTGTCTCCAGCTCCTGACTCGGGTGCTGAGGAGGCAGCAAAGGATTGCTGACTCGGCCCGTTTAGTTTCCAGCTGCCTGGAAACCTCCTACCAAGAGGGCAGAGAAAGGGTGACTCAAGCCCAACGTCCGCCCTGGCCCCTAAGGTTTGTATAGGACACTGAGGCAGGGAACTGAGCCCACACCCTCACGGGCTACACGCTGACCACCAGGAAATCAATGATAGGCTCTGAGCTCGAGGGTAAAGGTCAACTTCAGAAACGCTGGCCCGCTCACCAGGCCATTTCCCCATTCTGCAAAGTAGGAGAGGCCAGGACAGACGCACTGCCTGGTACGGTCAGAAGGACCCTCAGAGATCCAGACCGAGCCTCTCCCTTCCAGAGGCCGGGTCAGTGGAAGGCCCTTAGCCAAGGCCGTGCAACAGTACAGTGGCATAATCGGGAGGAGAAGCCAGTTTTGGACTCCCAGCTAAGTAAGTCTTACTGGGTGGCGGTGGGGACTCCGGCATGGAGGCCAGCTGTTGGATTTGATTCCAGGGCCCAGGTGAGGAAGAGGTGCTGCCGCCGCAGGCACATTTAGTCCCTCTGGGCAGGCGGCTCCCTTCTCAACGCCAAGGCATTTCTTTGGCATTCCTGAGGCTGCCCCACTCCCTTGTGCCCACTCACCTCCAATGGTGCTCTCCTGGTACTCATGGAACTGTCCCTTGACAAAGCGGAGCACGAGGCTGGATTTGCCCACTGCAGACTCCCCGAGCAGGACCAGCTTAAACTGACAGATCTTGTTCCCAGCGGCTGGTCCGTTGGGTCGCGCTGCACCTCCCCGACCCGCCATGGCCCGTCCTGCTGTAGTGGTACCAGTGAGCGTGGGGCGGGGGCCGGTGCTGCGCGAAGAGGCACTTAGTGAGGACGGGGGACCTCCAACTGCAAGAGAGATCAGCAGTACTGGTCAGGCCAGAGACTGTCGCACAGCAAGGCCTTCTTAAATCACTCTTAAATCACAGGTCTCTCCCGCTGCCCTCCCTGAGGACCTAAATCCTCCCATCCTGCCAACCCCCTGGCCCCCACCTCCCAGAAGTTAGGAGAAGAGCCCGAACTAGGATGTACTACACATCTATTTGCCCTACAATCATCTCAGCAGTGAAAAGTGGTCTCCCAACTCTAGGTTCATGGTTCTGAGCAAACCTATTACTTCCCAATCCCAAGTATCACGTACACACAGGAGAACAATGGGCATATGGCAGCCTGGTGACAGTTAAGTCAACAGGCTCCTTGGAGTACCAAAAAAAATCACGCGGGAAGACGCCAGGATCCAGATGAACAAACAACGAACCTGTGGTCCCGTAGCTAAGATCACAGCGCACCTCGGTGCAAAGCCAGAGTGGATGGTGAGGCTGCCCAGGGCACAGGGCGTCCAGATAGAAAGCTCATCAGACAAGGTGCTTGGCCAACCTTGTGGGCACTCAGGGACCAGGGACTGGCCAGTGCAAGTTGTATTCAAAATAGCCATTTTGTCCTGCTGTCTCTAGAAGGACTAACTTTCTCAGTCGGAGGCTGGACTGTGCACTGGAATCAAAGTCCCATTTCACTCCTTCATCCCAAACCTCTTCCCCCTGGTTCTCTCATTTTTGATGGACCAGAAGTCTCACACACATTAAAACACAAAACACACACAAAACCAAACACACACCCAAGCCAGAGAGCTCTGCTGGCAGTCAGAATGGCTGCCAAATTTCCCTTTTCAACAGAGACCTCAGTTCCATTCTCTACTGGCAGAGGCAGAAGGTGACGCAGAGAAGGAACAGGGAAGTATGGGAGGGCAGACACAAATGAGGGACACCGAGACCTGCACCCCAAGCAGCCGGAGTTCCACACTGACATCTTAGTCACTCTGTTAGTGATAGCTTTGGAGGCGCAAAGAAGGATGAGGAGCCTATTTCCAGAAGCCTCTAGAAGACTTATACTAAAAAATACCAGAACATTTACAGACGAGTACTGTGACGAGGTATTTCATCCTAAACATCTGTATAGCGTCTGAACCTAAGCTGGAAAGAAAAAGCTTTGATTCAACTACCCTTAGCAGAATGGAGTCAATGCAGAGGGGTCTTCAGAACAAGAGCCCAAGGAAGTACAGCCCAGAGCTGCCCCCTCGGCAAAGGGAGTGCATCCCCCTACAGTCAGAGGACGGGGGCGTGAATGAAGAGAAGGGTATCCGTGGGCAGCGATGGGCTATGCTCATGCAAGAAGTTGACGGCAAAGGGCTTGCTTTGTTCAGTCTGAAATCCCTTTTCGCATCCCCGTCCTCCTAGCAACTCATTTAAAAAGTGAGCTTCAGGAAGCATGATTCACTAGCCAGGAAAAACAGTTTCCTTTCTGGATAGCACCAAGGGAAAAGAGGTTTGAACCGGGAGCCACCTCTTCCCCAAGAATACAGGAAGGCAGGCAGTACGGGGGGGGGGGGGG
>NW_024412420.1:16031097-16147979 GCF_014898765.1 Herpailurus yagouaroundi
GCACAAACTGGCAGGTAACATATTCTGCCTGGATATTGATCCTGCCTTCCAGAGGCACATGAGCAGGCACACAAGGCACTTTTTATGGCCTCCGTTGCCTCGTGGTATTATCCCTGGCCCCACTGGCTGATCACATGAACAAAGGTGTTGACCTTCCAAGACAATAAAGACACGGAGGAAGCTGATTTTGCCACAAAGGGCACGCGAAGACATGGGCGTGTTTAGGACAGGCAAAGGCCACGCCCAGAACCCCAGGAAGCTTTATACCCTCCCCTCCCAAGATTGGAAAGCTGAGGATGCACCCAGGCAGGTGGAAAAGGTGAATTCGCACACTGAGCTGGTCTGCCAGCTGGGGGAGGGAATCTCGCTGTGGGAATCTTCTGAACCAGACGCAAGAATTACCCACGGGTACGGGCAGGTAATGGAATTATAACCAAAAATGCCATAGCAAAAATCTTCTTTCAGATAAAAATCAAATTCTCTTTAAGAGCTAAAGTTGTAGTCAGAGTTTCTTATAAGATACAGAATGGGCCAAAAGATTTTTTTTTTTTTAAACCAGTTTCTCCAACACCAGGAAAAACACACCAGTAGGATGGATTTCCTCCTGGATATTTTCACCAAGCTGCTAAAATGGGCAGAGCTTCAGACCCATGGCAAAAGACTCACCTTGACGTGACTGCTCCCCTTACGCTCCAAGTCAGAACCTTGGTTTGTTCAGAGGCTATGGAGTATAAGCACCATCTCCAATCTCATTATCTTCATAGGAAATGGAAGAGATCACAAGGACTGGGGGGCACCTGACACTTTCCCCCACAATGTACATGAAAGGGCAGAGGGACCCAAGCTCCTAAATATATGCCCAGCCAGTTCTGGAGCCAAGGGCGGGTGAGAGAGATAAACAGCAAAATACTAGACTTACTCTGGCTTTTCTCTGCTCTGGACACTAGAAGGCCAGTGGGTACCAAACTTTTTTTTTATCAGAATCACCAGGGCATTTAGAAATAACCCTGACCAACTGAATTAAAATTTCTAAAAGTAGAGTCCAGAAAATGTTTTTAAAGTAAGTTCCCCCAGTGATTCTAGGCAGCCGATTTAAGCACAAGAGCTACAGCTGAGGGCACCTGGGTGGCTCAGTCGGTTGATTGTTGGACTTCGGCTCAGGTCATGATCTTGCAGTTCACGAGTTCGAGCCCCACATCGGACTCTGTGCTCTTCAGCATGGGGCCTGTGCTTTAGGTCTTCTGTCTCCCTCTCTCTCTGCCCCTCTCTCTCTCTCTGCACGCCCTCTCAAAAATAAATAAACATTAAAGAGCTATAGCTGATACAGGAAGGAGGGAGGAATGCCAGAGACAGAAAGGCACCCTTCCAGATCAGTGCCATGGACAACACAGGTGGATCAGACCGTGGGTGGGGACTGATTCCTGGCTTCATGCAACTACTGAAGCTTCTAAGATGCCAGATGCTGCTGCCCTTCACCCTAGCCTCCACTAGATATGTCTCTTCTCTAACCGTGAAGTCACCCACTTCATGCTTTTTGTCCTTCCTGGTAAAAGAGTGAGCAATTCCAGCTGATGGGCGTCTCTCACACTTCCTGTTTGCTTCAGAGACTTCCTCTAGCTGACAGTCCTGGCACAGCCTGGACAGTGAGCTGATTAGGGAAACCAATCAGACTCCGTTGACCAGAGGCTGAGAAGGGCTCACTCAAGGTTAGCCCCTGGGGGGGGGGGGGGGAAGGACGGAGAACCAAGTGACCCTGCCCAGGGCCCCCTAAAAGGTGGTCCTGGCCAGTGACTCTTCAGCTATACCCTAGATGAAAGCATTCCTGAATATCTAACACCACAAGAGCTGGGCAAGAAACGATGAGAGCAGAAGCAATGTGTTAGCCTGCAGAGAATGAAAAGTGGGGCACAGGAGAAGAGGTAGTTAGGTTCAAAGGTGAAGCTAGAAGACACTAAAAAGCTCGAGTCAGCCAGGGAGATGATTTACCCACAGGCTCCAGAACACAGGCCTTCCTCAAAGGGGAAAATCACCACTACCAGCACACAGGACCAGAGGGCAGACTCACAGAAGGACTACCGGGCCTCTGACTGGCTGCAGACTCAGAAGGAAGAAAAATCTGAAGCAACACAAGCCATGAGCCACATGAGGTACCCACTCACCATTCCCCAGCACAGCTCACAGATTAGGACTTGGGAGACTGGTTTACTTAGAGCCTGGCTCCACCGTTTACTAGCCGAGTGACCTTGGCCAAGTCAGACAGGCAACTACTGTCAGCTTCAGTCTCTTATCTACAAAACGGTATTGTTTAATACCAATCGCATGGGGTTGTTGTCAAGGTTAAATGAAACAATGCATAGTTCGAATAACACAGTATTAGGCCGAGGGCGAGGCTCTAGCAAATGACAGGTTTCTTACAGTACTAAGGGCCTAAGTAACTAGTTTTGACTCATTGGTTGCCAAAGCTCGAGGTCCTTGAAGACCTCATCCTCCTCTTTCCAATTACAGAGGAAATGAAGTTGAGGTGAGGTGGCCTGCCTGCAGTCACAGTCAGGTGGTGGCAGAACCCAAGCCCAGGACTTGTAATTCTAGCAGGGCTTCCTCGTCACAGATAGAAAACCCGAGAATATTAACAGTGTCATCACAGCCACTACAAATAACAGGGATTCTATGTACAAATAACAGCCTTCTATGTAGGCTTTAATGGAATATGGCTTTTAACAATGGAAAAATGAGTTTGTATCAAACTGTAAAAAAAAAAAAATACTGCTAGACAGGAATATTTTATATCTTGATTTGGGAGGTAGACACACAGATGTACACAAATGTAAAAATCTATCAAGCTGTCCAAGTGAGATGTATAAATCTTACTACATGTAAGTTACACGTCAATACAGAATGTTTCCGGAATCCAATTTTGCATACAACAGTGAGAAAGTAAAGCTTACAAATGCTATGAAACCATTCTAGCTTCCTTGTATAGAAGATATTTTCTGCCTCCTCTTTAGTATAACAAAATTCAGAATAATAAAGACAATCAAAAAGATGGATGCCTGAATTAGAAGAGGACTAAAAGAGGGGAGCCTGGCTGCCTCAGTCAGAGGAGCATGTGACTCTTGATCTCGGGGTTGGGAGTTTGAGCCCCATGCTGGGTGTGGAGATTGCTTAAATAAATAAACACAAAAAAAAAAAAACAAAAAAAAAATAGAGGGGGTGTCTGGGTGGCTCAGACAGTTAAGCGTCCGATTCTTGGTTTTGACTCGGGTCATGATCTCACAATTCATGAGTTCAAGCCCCGCATCTGGCTCTGTGCTGACTGTGCAGAGCCTGCTTGGGATTTTCTCTCTCTCCCTCTCTCTCTGCCCCTCCCCAACGAACGCATGTGCTCATGCTCTCTCTCTCAAAATAAATAAACGTAAAAAAAAATATAGAGGGCAGAGAAAGAACAAAAGTACCCAGCTAACAAGGCACAAGCTAATAGGATTCAATACAAATAGGACTGCTACACACATACTAAGAATATATTTGTACTTAACTGTGGGCTGAAGAATTTTAAAGTTGCTTAAAGCTTCATAATAAAAAGGGAAGGTGACATTTATGTCTTTTCAGTGAGCAGAAAGGTTACCACAGTGACGCTGTGCACTCTCCAATCAGTCCAGAGGGAGTCTGCAGAGTCTGCAGGGTTTAGGGGGTGCAGGCTGGGGGATGGAATCAAACAGAGGGGCATCTTCCCGTGTGACCAGTACTATGGGATTGCAACACAGAGGACCTGTGTCCCACCTGGAGGATAACAGAGGAATCTTGGCCCTGGAAGCCAGAGGCTTAGAAGGCCAGGTTGAGATTTGGGGAGAACGCTGATGGGGTGTGTCAGGCCAGGGCTGGGGCCCCTCATCCCACCACAAAGTAGGGGATTCAGGATCAGGAGAGCTGGCAGCAGGGGAGGAAGGGGTGCCGCGTTTACATAGTCACAGTAAGAGGACTGCCTTTCCAGGGGGAAGGGAAGGAAAGCATCCCAGAGAGCTGCCCAGGGTGAGCTGCGCCCCCTACCACTGCAAGATGCCCTTGAATCTGCCCAAGCCCTTAATCCATCTCCCTTAACTGGGATCAGTTTCAGCTCACTCCCCTTTCAACGAGAACTCTGCTGGGGCTGGCTGCCTGGACTTCCCCACCACAACGGGGCCCTGACACTGTCCACAGGGGCTCCTACTGGAGCCACTAACAGCACTAACATCTGCAAAAGGGGCCAGGGTGCAGGAGCTCCAGGAGTCTGAAACGCTAGAGGCACATGACTAAGCGGTCCTTTCCACTCTCCAGGCAGAACCGGGCTCCACAGCCCTTTCTCCTGGGCAGGAAGATGCCAAGGTGAGTGAGGCGGAAGCCACCCTTGAGGGACAGATCCCCAGCTTCCTAGAGCCCTGCCCCATTAAGAACATCAAGAAAGCCTTCCCTGAGCTTCGCGCTGCTTTCTTGGCTCTCGACAACAGACGATCCTGAGAAGCTGACAGAAGCAGACTCAGCGCTAACTTTCAGGCAGAGGATGGAAACCTCCAGCCCCTGTGCCTATAGGGAGGATGACTGATGGGGGCCGGGCCGGGGGGGGGGGGGGGGAACATCACATATCTGCTGACACAGCTTGGTCACTGTGGGCTGCCTGTACTGTCCACAGAAGGGCCCCAGGAATCATGGGTAGCTCTGAGAGCTACCCATGGGGAGCTCATTCACTGGTCGTGCTGGCCAACAGAGCCAGACTTTCGGGCGGCAGGTAGTGAGGAAGGCCAGACAGACAGGGGACCACCTGCGGCTGCACCAGGCAAAACTCGTCCTGTCTCCTGACCCTAAGAGGCACTAGGGGCCCTAGGTGCTGACACTGACACTCCTAAGAGACTATTCTCCCTAAGGGGACCCAATCTCCCAACTCAGCACACCCCAGTCGGCAAGGTTGCGGTGGACCCTCTGGCCCCAACGGGGCAGCTAAGAAGTCTCAAGCAAAAGCTGGATTGAAGTTTGGTACCTTCTGCGACACAAATCCACACGCAGCTAGCTACAAGATGTGGTGGGAAAAGGACTGAAGCAGAGCAGTGGCTCACGGGCCACCACCCTGCTCTTCACTTGCTAGTGCCAGAGAGAGGATGCGAAGAGAGCCCGCCAAGGCACAGGTTCTTCCCTGCTGTGATCCCAGGACAGAGAGCGAGTTACGTCAAAGCCAGTGAGTTCAGACATGGGAGCCCTGCTGACCCACAAGCCTCACAACTACCCTGTATTTGTTCTGCTGATGCAGTTACTTAATTAATCAATTAATTAATTAATTTACTTACTTATTAATTATTTAAAAAAATTTTTTTAGTGTTTATTTTTGAGATTGAGCAGGGGAGGGGCAGAGACAGAGGGAGACACAGACCCGAAGTAGGCTCCAGGCTCCAAGCTGTCCGCACAGAGCCTGACACGGGGCTCAAACTCACGAACCATGAGATCATGACCTGAACCAAAGTTGGATGCTTAACTGACTGAGCCACCCAGGCGCCCTCATGCAGTTACTATTTACTTAGGACAGTTCTAGCTGGGATCTCAGCAACGCAGAGCCCGTCTTCCCCTCTGGCTCTGGAGGGTCTCTTCGGGGGCCAGGAGCACCAGCCGGGCCAGCTGCCACTTCTGCTCCTGCCACATGCCCAGAAAGATGCCAAGAACCTCTGCTGAATGTCAGGGTCATCAGCCACACCTGTTTGTTGGGCTACTCATACCAACAAGTGACCAGCAACTGACATCCCTCACAAACCCTTCCTGTCTTTACCAAAAAAATGAAAACAAAAGAAAGGCAAGTGAATTCACTGCCCTCAGCTCCTAAATAGACAGCAGAGGGCAGAGACCGTGTTTGAGAAGTAAATGGGGAAAAGAGAATCAGGTATCAGACACCAGCAAACCAAATTCCTCTTGCTCAGACACCACATACACTGTGGTTCAGAGGCCGCCCAACTAACAAGAAACAAGGTCAAAGTTCCCACTGTGAGATCTGAGGGACGAAGGCAACTCTCAAGAGCCTGGATACAAAGCACAGTATTTTAGGCGGGCTTTTTCTTTCTTTTTTTTAAACATTTATTATTTTTGAGAGAGAGAGAGAGAGAGAGAGAGAGCAGGAGAGGGGCAGAAAGAGGGGGGGTAGAGAGGATCCCAAGCAGGCTCTATGCTGACGGGAGCAAGCCTGATGCGAGGCTCAAACTCAGGAACCCGAGATCATGACCTGAGCCAAAGTCGGACACTCAACCCACTGAGCCACCCAGGCGCCCCTGACTTTTTCTTCCTTAATCTTTGCTGAACAAAATGCAGAAAGAGTGCCAGGTGAAGAAACCAAGCAATGAATGAGTCTAAACAAGTTTCAATGAATGAGTTCTACTTCTACTTCCATGGCCCCAAATTATCATAAGACTGGTACAGGTGGCAAGAGGTTGGAGAACTTGGGGGCTTGAGATGAGGAGTGAAGAGGGTAGAGAAATTAAGGGCACTGTTACAGATGAAAAGGAGCACACAACAACATTCTCCAAGGCTGCACTACGGGTTTCCTTTGTTTTAACAGCACATGATATCAAGCCAGACACACAGTAGGTGCTCGTAAACACAGTCTGCAATACACACACAGTAGGTGGTGAACGGAGCTGCAATACAGGCCTGGTTGGGTCTGGCAAGTGATGCGGCAGCCGAAGGCTTAAATCCACATCCACCTGCCAGGCTGCTCACACCCCATCACAAGCCACAGCCCAGCCCAGCCCAGCCAAGGAACCTCTTTACTACCTCAGACAGGACCTCTTAGGTTCCTTCTGCATAGGGGCTAAGAGCACAAGTCTTGGAGTCAGACCAACTCCAGTTCAAGTCCCGGAGCCACCACGTACTGGGGTGACCTGGTGTTGTCACTGGACCCATTTTCCGATACATAAGCTAGAAAGACTAATGCCCATCTCCCAAGGCTGCTGGGAAGAGGATACACGTGAGACTTGGCAGAGGGCCTGGCTCCGAGCAAGCCCTTCATAAATGTTCCTGGGGCGGGGAAGCCCCTGACCCTGGAGTTCCCTACGAAGGAAGGAGATCCTCAATCAGTATGTTCACTCCCTGTTCACACGTTCCTTCTGCTTACAGTCTCCTTGGACCCCATTCTTCAATGTCCCTCATTTGGAGAGAATGCTGAACACATCGACTACGGTCTGAATGTCTGTGCCCCCCCCCCCCCACCGCCGTGTTCATACGTTGAAATCCTAACCCCAATGTGATGGTATCTGGAGGTGATTAAGCCATGCGGGCAGCACGCTCATGATTGGGATTAGTGCCCTTTTAAAGGAGGCTCCAGAGAGCTCCCTTGCCCCTCCAGCCATGTGAGGACATGGAGAGAAGCTGGCCTGGAAGAGGGCCTTCACCACAGCCCAACCATGCTGGCTGCCCCTCTAATCTTGGACTTCCGGCCTCTAGAACTGTGAGAAATAAATGTCCTTGTTTATAAGCCGGGCAGTCTGTGGCATTTGGGTATGGCAGCCTGAACAGACTAAGACGGCGACTTTTAACAGTGTCCTAGAAAAAGGACCAGTTCACCCTTGATGTCCTGTGTCCTGTCAATAACCCTCACCCTGTATTCTCTGGAGACTGGCTTCCAAAGCCACAAGAATGGAGAGGGGACCACCACTATCCGGAAAAATCAGCAGGGTTGAACTCTCAAACAGGTAAACAATAACCCCTTAAAAAAAAAAAAAGAAAAGAAAGAAAAAGCCCCACAAGAGAAAGCATCTCAAAGCCCAAATGCCCTTCCTTCCATTTCAAAGCCTCTTTCAGGAAAGGGAAGAAGTAGTTCAGTTGTGGAGGGGGGGGGGAGGGGGCAGGACTAGGACAGCTGACAAAGAAACCAGAGTTCCTTTTAAAGAACCAGGCTGGAAATGCTAGAGGTTTGGAAATTGGCGTCATTAATCACCACGGCCTCTGAGCAGCTCAGAGAGCAATGTGATGACTCGGAGAGCAGCCAGGGTGAGGAAGGCCACCCACGCCCTCCCCCACTCCCGGGATGCTCTGACAGAGCCACCTGAAGAGGACACACAGGCAGCTAGGAATAGAAGACTAGAGGCTTGTAAACCAACTCCTGTTAAGATCCCAAGTTAGTGTTGCCTGGCTCAAGTTACACATCTTCAGAGGGCTGACAGTACAACAGAAGGATTTAAGCAAGCTATTCAATGATTCAGGATCACAGCTCAAAGTGACAGCCTGCCCTGGGCCTGCCTAGAGCCACAAACCCTCCCAAAGGGGAGGTCTGTTCTTGAATGGCAGCAAAACAACACTGGCCCAGGCCACAGGGACTCCCTTCTAAGGCCGAGTTCTGGAAGGTCTGGCTGGAGCACTTGGCACCTGAAATAGAGGACAGTCTTGTATCTTATCTTCCTAAATGGATAGTGAACTCCGGAGCAAACACCAAATCTGACCATTCGGGGATCAGTCAAGTTGTTGGATCAGTCAAAACATCAGGCAGGGGTACAAGAAGTATGAATGGGTGAGTCGAGAAGCAACAGCCTGCTCCTGGGGTCAACTGCCAGGAGTCTCCCACACACATTTCCCAGGGGCATCTTCACCTTGTTGAACTCTGGTGTCTTCAGTGACTAACCAGCAAGACAAGAAACGAATTGAACCCAGCCACACAGGTCCATATCAACATACTTAGAGGAAACAGGTGCTAAAAAAAAGGCAGTGGTCTTGAAGAGATAGCCGATTCTAGGACTGGGGCAGGAAATATGCAAGGTGAGCCTGGAGCATCTAGTAGTGGCGAAAAATAAAGAAGTGCTCAAAAGGGGCACCTGGGTGGCTCTGTGGTCAAGTGTCTGACTTCGGCTCCAGTCATGATCTCGAGGTTCATGAGTTCGAGCCCCGCATCTGGTTCTGTGCTGACAGCCCGGAGCCTGGAGCCTGCTTCGGATTCTGTGTCTCCCTCTCTGCCCCTGCCCCACTCCCACTCTGTTTGTCTCTCTCAAAAATAAACATTCAAAAAAAAAGTGCTCAAAAAATGAACCCCCCCACCCCAATGATGGGGTGGGTCAAAGGGACCTGAGAGACCTCCCAGTGACCAGACCTGGAACAATCTGAGCAATAAAATAAAGTAGTACTGGATTACAAACCAAAATATAAATATCCATGAGTCCATACTGTTATAAATAAATGAATAAATGGGGGCGCCTGGGTGGCTCAGTCGGTTAAGCATCCAACTCTTAATCTCAGCTCAAGTCATGATCTCACGGTTTGTGGGATCGAGCCCTGCATCGGGCTCTGTGCTTAAGTGCAGAGACTGCCTGGGATTCTTCCTCTCCATTACTCTCTCTCTGCCCCTCTCCTGCTCACTCTCTCTCTCTCTCTCAAAATAAGTAAATTAATTAAATTTAAAAAAAAGAATAAAGAACTGAGGGACAACAAACAAATCTCTCCTATTCCAGAATTCCAAATAATTCACGTAGATACACTGCCCTCGAGGAGAGAGGCACAGTCCCCCACTCGAGTGTGCGCTATACATAATGACCTCCTTCCAAAGAGGACAGTACAGAAAGGGGAGGGGAGACAGCGACTTTCCAGTGGAGAGACCTGACGAACATCACCTCAGCCAGGTGACCAAGGCTGACATCAACAGAGATAAGTCACGTTAACTGCATGTACTCTTGGTGTGTGATGAAAGCAGCACTTTACCTGTGTGGTCTTCCTTCCCCTGACTCATAACCCCAGTATAATCATGAAGAAAACATTAGACGAATCCCAACCGAAAACACACTAAAAAATACCTGAGCAGTATTCCTCAAGATGGTCAAGCTCATCAAAAACAAGGAAAGCCTAAGAAACTGGCTCAGCCAAGAGGAGCCTAAGAAGACACGCCAACTAAATGCAATGTGGTGTCCGGATGGGATCTTGGAACAGAGAAAGGACCTTAGATAAAAGCGAAAGGAATCTGAGTGAGGTGCAGACCTTTCACGAACAATTACGTATCAAAATTGGTTCACTCAGTGTGACAAATGTGCAATACTGATGTAAGAGGTTAATAGTAGCAGAAAGTGAGCATGAGAAAACTGAAAGCTGTGCTACCTATGAAGTTTTTCTAAAACTATTCTGAAATAAAGTTAATTAAAAAAAAAAAAAAAAGGCAGTGGCTCTTATTGTGGCAAAATGAGATCCAAGGACACCAGTGACCATGAACTCATGTTCCTAAGACAAGTGAACTCTCCACGGAGCCACACTGAGGGGTGCATGGGAAGAGGGGTGGCAGGAGCCGCATCAGTGGTCCCGAGGTGCCCCACCCCACAGGCACAGGGCCTGAGAGTTTGAAGGCCATGGGAGTAGGTCACAGAGGGAAGGCTGCTCTCACCACTCCTGTCCACACAGCTGCTGGTGCCACTTTCTTAAGATCTCCCCCCTTCACGAATGAGCCCATGCAGATGTGCAAAGCAGCAGCCCCGCGTCAGAGGTGAAGTCACCCCCAGTGATCTTGCTGAGTCCCAGCCTGCCATTGGTGCCACCTCGCCACAAGCAGCCACCGAAGCACAGCTACTGGGTACACGTGCTGCAGAAGGTGGCCAGCGGAACTGTGGATGGCCAAAGCCATGGCCGCCTATCCCCATGAAACCCTTCACTGGAAAGGTTGGAGACTGGGAGATGGCAACCCTCTGGAAATTTAGTCTGTGACCTGTCCCCACCCCCATGTCATCTGCACTGTAACATTCATCCCATTCACCTGTTTGCTCTCCTGCGTGTGAGCAACTTGTTGGAGGACAGGCCAAAGATATGGGCCAGGCTTCGGGATCCACACTGTGTGAGCTCAGAAAGTGTGTGTTAAAAGACGTGGGCAGACATGTGCTTCAAGGGCACCTATGAATGTCTGCCCTCTTCTTTAACAACCCCAGCAGGGGACCTTCCATGATGGGGACCATGGGAGGCCTGGACACACAGATAAAACAGGACATGACCCTTCCAGGGCTCAGGCACTAGACAAGGGGTACTAAGACCAAAGTGCAGGGAGGGGAAAAGCCCTCAGCCTAGAGGAAGGGAAGGCTTCACAGAGGAAGTGATGTTCCAACGGCCAACTGCGCTTTAAGAGGAAAAGTCAGGAAATGTGCCTCGGAGGCAGGTGAGGTGGAGAAGAGCCTTGGAGGCACAGGGAGGAGCACACAGCCCAGAAATGGGACAAGAGGGGTATCCAAGCACAGACTCGATTCTGACCCGACTGGGAGTTCCCCACCATAACGAGGGGATTAAACACAGTACCACCCTCCTGGGGTTGTCAGGAGGATTAAGGAGTCAGGACATATGAATGGCTAAAAAGGGCGTAGCAAAGCTCAAAAAGTTGCGTTTTTACTTGTATTATTATTCCAATATCAGGAGACGGGGTATTTAATCTGAGAACTACTCTCTTAAAATACCAGGCTATTAATGTGGAAGACTCCTTAAGATATATTCCAATTCTCTGCCATGACTCTTGGAAGCACTATTACCTGGACTTGGTGACATCCCAGTTTATAAATCCTATCCTACAAGGCACCTCAGGTCATGATCTCAGGTCAAGATCTCAGCTCAGGTCATGATCTCAAGGTTATGAGTTGGATCCCTGCATCAGGCTCTGTGTTGATGGCATGGAGCCTGCTTGTGATTCTCTCTCCCTCTCTGCCCCTCCCCTGCTCATGTTCTTTCTTTCTCTCTCTCTCTCTCTCTCTCTCTCTCTCAAAATAAATAGATAAACTTAAAAAAAAAAAAGTATTATAAATCCTACCTGAAGCAGTGCTTCTCAAATAGCCCCAACAAAAGCACCCCTGATTAAAGTCAGGGGAGAGGAAATGCAAAACTCCAGGAATCTGGGAATCGAACCCAAAGCAGCCTGCCACAAACAAAATATTGTCTTTAAGTTTCTTGTTAGCTTAAACTCATGTAAACTTTGCATTCCAATCTGTAATAGATCCATGACTGTTTTAATACAAAAATGCTTAAAACTAAGATGGAAGTGCTTAGAAGATGCAAAGACCCCTCTTAGTCGGTGGCTTGGACTACCCACAGCACAGGACCCCTGCAGGGTCCAAGAACCCCAGATGAAGAAGCACAGTCATGGCCTTAGCATTCTCTTCTGCAAAATGGGATTCTGACCGGTATCTGTGAGATCAGACAACATGTGAAACCATGAAGCAGAGCGCCAGGCGACACAGCAACACTTGGTACAAATGCTGAAGCAGAATCTTCGGGATGAATTATAATGTGCCTTCGAAACCCCACTGATCCATAAAATTGCTATTTGTGGGTATCTGGCACTCCTGTGCCAGGCACCGGACTAGCTCCTCTACCCTGTTTCTAATTCTGCAAAATACTTCGTATCCCCATTTTACTGGAAGAAACAGAGGCTCAACAAGATCAAGTCACAAGTCCAAGGCCAGGCGACTGGTAAGTGGGGGAGTCCAGACAACAACTCAGCTCTGGCTGACTCTATAAAGCTGTGCTTTCCACCCTACCGTAACACCTCTCTGTTTACTGGGCAAGGCTCAGAAGAAGGATGTTTCTAAGAAGGACTTGCTTCGTGGGGCTGAATTTGAATTTTGACCTTGCTGTTTCCATGTAAATTCTAGTGAAAGGAGCTACTGGTGGACAGCCACATTCTTCCCACCCGCAAGCAGAAAGGGGAATCAGGGGGTGAAGCAGAAGCCGCGCTGCTGGCTCCCAACACCCATAACCCGGCCCAGAGAGACCCCTGAGCCCACTCACTTTTACTTTCATTTTCTAGCCATCACGACTTTCCCAGAAGTGAATGCTACAGATGTCAGCAAACTCCCGCCCCGAAGAGTACTGACTTGGGACTCATAACTACCATGGTCCCCAGAGGCCGAGGAGATGGGGGTCATGGAGGATAGGAAGGTGGTGTGGGGGTGGGGAAAAAAACAGAAGCAGAGGAGGGCATCAATGAAACGGACGCTGAAGGGTCTGCAGTGGGACCCCTGCCTGCTCACCCTGCGTGCCCATTCCTTGAAGCAGCCCGAAGAAGGGCCCACTCTTAGGGAAAAAGAGGCACGTGGATTCCTAAATCCCAAGCCCCGGTTCTACCACCTTCTAACCAGATGACCTAAGGCTAGCTACTTTAAATTCCTTCAGCATCATCTCTAAAATGGAGATACAAAATCTCATGATCTCCCAGGACTCTTGTAAGGAACAGGTATGAAAAGAACTTTGTTTCTTGGGAGGATCATGTGTGAAAAAACCCTGCAGCTTTAAAATGATTTCTAAAAATCCATCGTTCCCACCTCTCCATTGCATGAAGGCAGAAAAGGCCAACTAGTTGAAAGAGGCAAGAGAGGAGAGGCTTCTGTGGCACACAGAGCCCTTCCTCTTTTTGCCAAGCAATGTCAGATCTCTGCTTGGACTCTACAATCCCTGGATACCGGAAGCGGCTGCCTGACTACCGGGGGCACTGATGCCTTCCACATCTCTCTGAAAGGGAGAGCTTCTCCTTCAAAAACCTGTTTCAGAATTCTGGCCGGGAGAGCATGTCCAGACAAAGAGGGTCCCCTCAGAAGGCTGGCAGCCTCATCCTGTGACTCTCAAAGAGTTCCAGAAACCACAACCCTCGACAGGCGAGATAAGTTTGGTCAGAGACCGATGGCCAGTGAGCAGTCAGGCCTCTCCAGCCCTGCCCCTCAGAGGCACAGGCTGACCAGATTAGAGAAACTAGACTGGCCACAGAAGTCTCCAATAACCTTCCAAAGAAGACCACACTAGTGGTCCAACTGTTGACCCCAATAAGGTAGGCTTTTTTGTTGTCCAATAAAAAACGAAATGAGTGCATCCCAGGTCTAGCTCAAAAGTTTGTAGGAGTGAGACACTGGTGACTGACTGTCCAGAAGAAGTCAGAAAAGGTCTCAAGGCAAAAAAAAAAAAAAAAAAAAAACAAAAACGATTAGCACCTGTAAGGGCAGTAAAGACGGTGCAGAACACTGAAGAGCTACAGAAATTCCCAAAGACTGCATGGCCTTTCCTCCCTTCCTCGGATGTGATAGCAAGGGTCAGTCATGGCCTCAAAGAGTCAGGCTACTCTCGTTAAGGTACAGTCTTGGCCTGTACTTTGGCCACATAACAAAGAACCTCCCAGGCTGGTCTGAGACAACAGCCATTTCACACACCTAAGTCCCAAGCACTAGACAAGGATCAGATGTCAGTACAGGCTGCCTCTTGGAAAGGCTGGGGGGAATCAGCCCTTTCTGGCATGTATGGGAATCCCTTGGGCTACAAAAATCAGCACATCAAGAAGCCAGAGGTGCCACTGTGCTCTCACCTTGCTCCTCTATAATCTACAATTTGTCCAAGCCCAGAAGGGACTAGAGAGGCCCTAGGACTAGAGTGGCATAGACCTGTTGATCAAGGAGATGTGTGTGTGTTTGAGAGTGGGAAAGAGATGAGCCAGGACCCTTTGATTCCAGATTCTTAATTTTTGGTCTTTTCCCTCCGCCCTAAAGACCAACAGACAGCAGTCCTAGGAGGAGCAGTCCCTCTGAAGCAGCTTGGAAACCACTCACGTGCTCTGGGAGGACAGGGCTGAGCCTGGAGCAAGGGGGAGGGGGAGAGGGGGGAGAGAAAGAAGATAATGAATGGGCAGATCCACCCAGATCTGTGATCTGTAGCTAGGATTAAGCAAACCTCAGCTAAATTTTTCAGAGGCAGGAAGAGAAATACACTCAGAAAACACAACTAGGGAACAATATAACTAGAGGACAGATATGGGGGTGGAGGGGGCAAGACAAGAAGGCAGTTCATCCCTAAAAAGTGGCCAAGACTTCAAATTCTGCTGAGATCCTGGCTGGCTCCCTGGCTCGAGGAAAGAGGGGAAGGGAGGAGCTATGGGAGCCTGTGAGAGTGGAACGCTGTCACCCAGGACCCCTCCGCCCCCCCCCCCCCCCCCCCCCCCCCCCCAGGAAATCGAGATAAAATTTCCCTAGGGCTGGAGGGGACAACTGTTTTTGTGGGACGGTGTGGGCCGGCGGGGAGGAAAACCGCGACAGACAGCACTCCTCGCCACCTCTATAGAGAAGGAAGACCGCCTCCTTCATACCTAGCAAAGATTCCTCCAGTTCTGGGAGCAGAGGGAGCAGAATTTGGGGTCTCTCTCTCCCACAACTGGACTGGACAGGCCAGAGGAGAGCCCTGGGGGTGTCCCAAGGCTCATAAAGGGCCGGTTAGAGTGGGTAAGAAGGGCCCCCCTTTGGCCCGACGCCTGGGGAGCCCCTTAAGAGGGGGCTACGGGTCGGGGGAGGGGTCACTATCCCCCTAAGCCGGGGTTGGGCGGGAGGAAGTGCTGCCCCGAAGAGGGTTCAACGCGAACGAGACACTGGGTCGCGGGACAGGCACACTCACGGCGGCTCCGGGGCGGCGGCGTTACTTGGGGCCGGGGCTCGGACAGGCTCCGCTCCTCTCCCCCCGGCGGTGTCCCAGGCTCCGGCCTCCACTTCCGCCTTTCAGCCGCTCCGGATCCGGATCTCCACCTCAGACCCGCCCCTCAATACTCCTAGGTGACTGACAGGGCGGAGAGACCAATGGGAGGCACTCTTGACCGATTTACAGGCGACGCCTGTGGGGGGCACGGGCGAGGCGGGAGAGCGCGCGCGAGGGACGGCGGGACTTGTAGTTCAGAGAACTGGGAGGAGCCGGTGGCCGCCTGGGACTTAGGGTTAGGGTGGAGCCCGCTGCCGGCGAGGCGGAGCCCGGCCGGGAAAATTTTAAAGCCAGGGCTGCCAAACGCGTCACCCTGGGTTCCAGGAGCCCCGAGGGGAGGCGGGTGGCAGAGCGCTGGAAGAGGGCAGACGACTGTGTGAGCAGAATTGGGAAAGGAAAAATATGGTGTGAATGAATAATGCACATGAGGCCGCAGTCCTGAGCACTGGCTAAACCGGAGAAGCCTCTGTCTGCACAGAGCTGCCAAGTCAGCTCTGGGAGCCCGACTGTTGGGGACATTCTGTAATGAGGAAGGTGACGGAAGTGCTATAGGAAGGGTTCTCTGGAGGTGAACCAGAGAGATCAAAAGGAGAGCTCCTGCCACTGCTCAGCCGTAAGCCAGGACCCTCCTCCTTTGGCTGAACATCAAGACACACCAGGATCACCTCTACCTCTGCCTCCCCCGACCCCGACCCCGACCCCGACCCCAAACCAGCTCCTGTCTCTGATGCCAAATATGGAGCCGGACTACTTCTGCTTTGGCTCTCCCCATCCATAAATACAGATTAGAACCATTTCTGTTTGCCTCCCCCACCTTGACCTCCATATGGATCAGGACTATTTCTATTTTTCTTTTTTCTTTTCTTCTTTCTTTCTTTCTTTTCTTCTTTCTTTGCTTCCCTTAATGTGGATTAGGACCACTTCTGTCTCCGCCCACCCCCCTCCCCCAACACGGACCCGTCTCTCCTCTGCGTTTGCATCCCACTCCCAGGAATACTACTCAAAACTTGTATGGAATCAAAGCTCAGTCCAGAGACAGCTGTGGGCGTTGTTCCTGTGACACCTGCTGACACCAATCATACTTTGGAGCCTGAGCTGAAGAATCAACCTGTCTGGGACCGCCTGCCGCAAAACTGCCCACACCTAGTTCCATCTGGTCACCAGAGCGCCGCTTTCTAACAATAGCCGTAACCCCCATTTCCCCACCCCTGCATCCCTGCAGTGATCATCTGAGAAGTGAAAGCTAAGAGGGAAGAGAGGACTTAAGAGAGCAAAGGAGACGGGCAGAGTGGAATTCCTAGCAGGTTCTTGGCTAGTGACAAGCTTTTCCCCCCAGACCCTGCTGTACCTAGCCTGTAACAGGTACAGGGTTGGTTATACAAGATCAGTGGGGCGTCCCACTGGCTACCTTTCCAGAGCTGGAGGTGGGTCTGAGTCAGGACTCTGTGCCTCTCGCACACTGTGTCTGAATCTGTGGCTGTCATGGGTGGGAGGAGGAGGGGTATAACGGGCCCGCAGTGACTCATTAAGGTTTCTACCTCATCCCTGGGGCTTCTGGTGGCGTGAATGTGGTGCCAAGTTGATTGCTCGGCGCCTTTGCCCTTCCTAGAGACAGCAACAGGGCCCTGGGGTGCGGTGGGGAGTGACTGCCCTGTAGGCTCCTCCAAAGCCCTGGAGCTCTCAGACCAACCCCCAGAAACAGCCAGAGCCAACAACTACAAAAATAAAGCATTTATTTCCTATCCAAAAGTGAGCCTTGGGTGTTGGGTGGCAAAGGAGAACTGGAGAACAGGGTGGGTTTGTGAGAAGTCAGGGCCCTGAGTGAGACCGTGTTGGGTGTGGGGAGAACAGGCTCGGAAGAGGTCTGGTGAGGGGAGGGGTAGGGAGTGCCGTGGGGACTGTTTCAAGTTGCTGGCAGCAGAAAAGACCACCTTCAGGGACAGCCTGCAGAAACAGAAACAGAGATGTTGACAGGCCCAGGCCCAGGGGTAGAAGCTGACATTTCTGGGCCCAGAAAGCACTCTCTGGAGCACAGGAACCCAGAGAGGACACTCTAAGGCAGGAACTGCAAATCCAAATAAATACCTACAGAGACCAGACAAAGAAGTCAAAGGAGGGAAGCCAGCTAAGTGTCAGGAGATGATCCAGAAACGTGGGGACTGTGAAAAAGTGGCGGGCACAGGCCCCATCTCAAGAGGACTGCGGCCACTCGACACCAGTGGATTATCGCCAGGGGAATGTTGGCCCAGGGTTGCCAGAACGCCCCAAGTTTTTTAGAGAAACTGGAATATCTGGATATTTGTGTGAACTCTGATTTTTAGTGTCGGCAACTCATTCGTATTTTACCGCGCGCGCGCGCGCGCGCACACACACACAAATCTGCGAGAACCGAAGAATACATATCTGGGGGCCACCCGTTTGTTTCTTGCGTGGGCTGAGGGATGGGCTGAGCCCCTCCAGCCTGGGCTGGTAGGGGGAGGTCTAAGGAGTCTTGGGCTCCTCGGATGCCAGCTGCGATCTCAAACCTACCTGTCTCAAAGTGACATCGCTTCCAAGGTGTCCAGCAGAATCCAGGGGCTGGGATAGAAGGCCTCACAATATCACTAAGCTTTCTCTGCTGCAGAATCTGCAATCTGTCCCTCTTGCCTTAGACACCAAGATCCTGCCTGCTCTTGCCTCAGTCTTCGTGGGCTTGATCTGGGACCCTCCCCCAACCCCCGGTGCTCCCTGGTATCTACCTGCCTCCAGATCCTGGGGAGAAAGCAGGACATGTCATCTGCCCAGCCGGATCGGCACTGCATTCTGTCTCATGCCTGTTGGGTTCCACAGCCTCAGGCGGCTCCCCCTCACAGAGGGGAAGGATACGGGAGGGTTTAGAAAAGGGAAGAGGGTCCGAAGTAACCAGGCTTTGTTAAAAAGTCCAGAGAATGCAGAGCCAACCAGACCAGCCGGTGGCTGTTGACCGGAGGCAGGAGGCCAAGGGGCCCAGTCCCTCCCTGGATGGCAAGCAGCAGTGCCCACCCCAGACGGGCCTGGGCCCAGGGCCAGGGTCAGTGGAACGTGTCTGACCTGGACCGAAAGCTGTGCTGCATGAGGCTTGGGGTCGGGGATGGGGCCTCTGGCACTGGGGAAGGTCCCAGAGGCTCAGGCTCTGAGGGGAAGGGGGACAGCACGGAGAGCCTCAGGTTGGAGGGGGCGGCCCCCATCTCTGCTGTCCCCACACTGGCTGGGCAGTGGACCTCAGCAAAAGTAGTATCCTGGAGGCTGGGCGGTGGTCCAGATAGGCAGGGTGAGATGCGTGGAGGCCTCAGCTGGGGACCACGAGGGTCTGGGAGCCGAGCCGAGACTACTGGGTGGACTGGGGGACCCAGCCTAGCCTGTAGCAGGCCCATGATGTGTCGAAGCTCCCGGCTCAGCTGAGACACTTCCTGGTTGAGGCGGGAGATCTGTTGAAAACACAACAAATCGTTTCCCAGATGCCACAGCAATCACCGATCTCCCGGGTGCGCCCCCCTCCACTGTGTACAAAACTCTTTCCCAGCCACTCCTGCTCACGGCCACTGCGAGAAAAAGGCAGGGCAGGGGTTATCTTTGTCTAGATGTAAACACTCAGCTTGTTTCCAAAAAGGCTTTGGGAGAGCAGGTATTGCTATCCCCTCTCCTCCACTTTTACAAGAGGCAGAAAAATAGGCTCAAAGAGGCCACAAAGCTGGAAGTGACAGACACAGCAGCCTTACTCTCAGGTGACCCCCGCACACAAGCTCAAGCATCTATTCAGTGTTTTGCAAACTTCAGGGAATACGAATCAACTGAGAAACTTGTCAGAATGCAGATTCCTGGGCCCCGCCCCAGCCATTCCAAATTGGGTGAGGCTCAGGAGTCTGCATCTTAATGGTGCTGACAGACACTCCAGTGTGGGAAACACCACCTAGAACAGTGAGCCCAAGCAGGACTGGCCCTCCATCTGGCCCAACAGGGCCTGGTCCCGCCCCCCAGCCCCAGGGGCTGCCCTCCTGGGATGCAGATGATGTTTATCAGAACCCAGGGAAGGCCCACTCCCTAAGGGTTGGGCCTGACTGTGCCCTGACGACAGCTCAGAGATCCCCTGGGAGGAGGCAGACGCAGAGCCTTGGCATACAAGATCTGGGCTCTTCCTGACCAGGGTTTAGACATGAGGATCCAGGTCTCCCAGGGCTGAAGGCCTCTCAGCCTCCCTGTCCTCTGACCCCTAAGTTTGCTGAGCATTCCCTTCCCAGGGCTGGGGAAGGAAAAGGACTTGGTAGGGGGCAGGTCCCTAAAGGAGAGAACCCCACAGTGGAGGAGGGAGGAGAGGCTGTCTTTGCGGGCTAGATAGCCTGAGCCAGCCGGGAAAGGGTGGAGGCAGCAGGCACTGAGTACTTACCTGTGCCAGGGGCTGGGCCAGGCATGTGAGCACTCTTATATCATGCTCAACAACTCTGGCAAAAACAGGTTATTTTTCCCATTTTTCGATGAGGAAATTGAAGTTTGGGGTGGTTGTGGGACTTGCCCAAGGTCACCCGGCTAGTGTGAATAAGTGAACTCAGGACTCTGGCTCCAAACCCTCAAATGCTCTTACATACGAGGCACATCGCTGATCCCAAGATGCTATCTGCCAAGGTTGGAGGGAAGGAGTCAACCCCAACCTACCTCCTGGTTTAGCCTGCAGACCTTTTCCTTCATCTCCTGAGCCTCAGTGGCCAGTTCCTGGCTGGGCCTGGTCCCTGCAGCCAGAATGGGGTGGAAGGGTGCAGGGTGAGTGCAAGGAGCGGGAGTCTACGGCTTGGACTGGGTCCCCTCCTCTTGCTGGGCAGGCAGAGAAGAGAGGAGAAGCAGCTCTGGGCTCAGGATGATGGGAAAGCCAGACTCTTCCCTGCCCCTTCCCCTGACCCCTGCCCCAGCTGTACATGCAAAAGCTTCTCTTTAGCATCTGAACACAACATGCTCTTCTCTCCTGCCTTTATCCCAACAACTGCCTTGCTCCACCCCTCAAACTCCTACCCAACCCTTAAGACCCCCTACAAGTGTCCCCTCCTCTAAGAAGGACAGTTAAGGGTGCCCTCCCCTCCTACCTCAGAGCCTTGTTCCTGTCTCGGTTGTGGCACTTGACACCCTGTTCTGGAATCGTTTATCTGAGGACACAGGTGTGTCCCCCACTAGACTGGAAGCTCACTGAGAGTGCAGGCCAGGTCTGACACATCTATGCTTTCCCAGCACAGAGTCCGGCACATGGTCAGCCCCTACTACACATGGGATGGACGGCTGAAGGGACGGACGGGTGGACGGATGGCGGGTGAATGCGTGACGGAGAGTGAGGTCTACGGCTGGCCCTTACCTGAAGGAGGGGCCTGTGAGCAGGGCCTAGCGTGCTCATGCCTCCTGCTGAACCGAAAGGTAGGGGCCTCCGCTGTGCTGCCAGAGTCCTCAATGCCATCCACTATCCTGGGATGGGGGCAGTGATCATCAGTCCCATGCGGAGAGGGCAAGGGCCAGAGCAGAGCAGGCGGAGGGTAACTGGGGACAGCAGTGCCAGGGAGCTGGGGAGGAGCAGCAGTCAAAGAGGGGTGGGGTTGCAAGTGTGGTGGATCAGGAAGGGCGGGTGGGCAGATGGGGCAGAGATAGGAAGAGCACTGGTTGGAAGGCTGGGGACAGAGCCCAGAGAAGGTTCTGGAAGCCAGCAGGGGTATGGGGAAGGCAGGGGAGGCTGGCGTCTCACCGGGGACTGAGGTCCGGAGGTCCAAAGGTTCCCAGTGGGGGAATGAGAAGCTGGGGGGGCTTCCAGGCAGCAGAACCCCTGGGGGGGCCATGAGGGGAGGGGCTGTGGCCCCGGCCAGCCAGGGCAGGGGAAGGGAATGGGGACAGGGAAGGGGAGGAGACAAGGGCTGAGAATGGGGGCAGCTCCTCGCCCAAGAGGCTGACCAGGGAGCCCCGGGGCCGCGCTGGGCTGAGGTTGGGCAGCAGGAGGGGCCGGCGGGGCCTGGAACCACCCCCAGACTCCACCCCAGTCTCGGCCTCTGTGATGGATGGTAGGGTCTTGTCTGAGGAGGAGCCAAGGCTTTCAGAGCGGGGCTGTGGGCAGAGGGCAGCTGATGTCAGGACAGTGAACAATAGGCCCCTTCATTAAGCAACAGCCTTCACTGGCAGATGCAGCCACCCATCCCCCCCCGCCCCTTGTCCCTGCAGCAGAGGAGCCACGGAAAGGTGCCTCCAGCTCCCAGACTCCCCCATGCAACCTCAAACCCCACCCCATACCTCCCAGGACGATGGTGTTACCTGGGAGAGGCGAGGAGATCTGGAAAAGCGGCTGAGGCCCTGCGGGGACATAGGGGGGATTCAAGCTGACTCACACCTCCCCCCTCGCCTGGTGCAGCCCTTCCTCCCCATCAGTGCTGTGGGCTTTGAGAATGTGGGGCCTTTTTGTGGAACTGAGTCAGAGATACTTCCAACTCCAACTCAGAGATGTCTGAGTGGCAAAGTAAGTCTGAAAAGCAGTGAAAGACAAAGGCCTAGGGTGTAAACTGTAGACCTGGCCCAGAGGCTAAGCCAAAATGGGGTCAGGAACTATTTGGTGAGTGCCGAAGAGGAAACCCAGGGGATGATGCCCAGTTCAGAGACGGACTTGGAGGAGGAGCACGCGAGGGGGACTCTTTCCAAAGTGAGGTCCCTCTGAGGGGTCTGAGGGGGGTGCTGAGGGGTGGCCAACAGGAAATGATGGGTCAGAGGAGTCGGAAGTAGAAGTGGTGAGAGATGGTCCATGGGGTTGGGTGATGGCCAATGAAGAAGGGTCAGGTGGGGGTGGAAGATGTTAAGCGTGGAAGGGACAATGGAAGGGGGTGCCGGGGATTGAGAAATGATGTTCTCCGGCTGGAAGGAGATGCATGAGACTCTCTCTTGGGATGGGGAGGTCTGCCCTGAAGGAGGGGACCTCGGAGGAGGTGGAGGCCATAGGGGGTCTACATACATTGGTGTCAGAGCCCTGGCGCAGGTTGAAGGTGAGGTCCCGGGGCAGGCCAGCCCGGAAGGCAGCCCCGTACTCAGGATAGAGTCTCAGGACCTCAGCCAGCCCTCTGCTGCTCAGCTGCTGCAGGCCACAGTAGGTCAGTGCCTTCACGTCAGCGCTGGTCTTCAGCACGCAGCTTGGGACTGCCCCTGACCCAGGCTCCTGCCCCGGCTCAGGGATATCTGCCCCAATCAGGTCCCCCTTCCCTGTGGGTAAGGGATGGGGATAGTCAGCCGGGGCAGAGGGACCAAGAGGATATCAGCGGGAAGTGGTCAGTGGAGCTGGGGGATGGTTAGTGTGTTTGAAGGGCGGTCAGAGAAGGATCAATCAATAGGATTGGTGGAAATAATCAATGGAGTTGGGAAAAAGTCAGTGGAGAGTGACTGATGAAGTTGGGAGACAGTCAATGGGAAATGTCAGTATAATCAATGGAACTAGATGATCAGTAAAGAATGGCCAGAGGGGTCAGCTAAAGGGTAAAGGTCAATGGAGTTGAGGGTCAGTGGGGAAGAGTCAATGGAGTTGGGAGATGGTGCAGCAGGAAAGGATCAGTGGAGTTGGGGGAGAGTCACTGGGGAAGGGTTGACGGGTTGATGGCCCATAGGATTAGGGGAGAATCTGAGGGTATGGTCAAAAGGGGATGGTAGTGAGGTGAAGACACCAGGAAAGAGGACCCCCTCAGCAGGAATTCCACATATCCACTAGGGTATCCCAGGCCCTAGATTCCTGGCCACACCCAATGCCTCTGGGGGTAGGTAGTAGGTGGTGGTGGGATCCTCACCCAGGATGGCCAGCACCATGTTGTCTCGAAGCACCTCAAGCGAGCCGGAGCAGACGTAGTAGTGTGCCTGCAGGGCGTCCCCACGGCGCAACAGGTACTCGCCTGGAGCGCAGAACGAGGTCTTGATGTGCAGGGAGAGGGCCCGCAGGCAGCCTCTGCTCGCTGCTGCAAACAGCGGCAGCTGCAGGATCTCCCGATTCAGGTGCATAGCGATGTCAGCTCTCAGCTCGTCTGGGAAGTCACGCAGTAACTGCATAAGGGGCATAGGTCATTCTGGCCATCCCCCTGCAGCTGCTACTTGAGTTCTATAAATGTGCTGAGCTGTCTCCAAGGAGAGAACTCCAAAACTTGCCTTTTGCTTTGAAGTTACCTGTGTTTGACCTTCAAGAAGACCTCTGTGTATCAAACCTCAATTCTGCTTGTGTGTGGACCTCTCAACCCAAGTTCAGGAGCAGAGACTAGGCCTTTTCCTATGTGCCCACTGCCTGTGACTACACACGGTGGTCACTCACACATGTCCTTGGTTACTCAACCCCGTACAAGGATCGGCCCTGGTGGGTCAGCTTTCAACCGGGAGTCAGGAAACTAGAAGTCAGCTCTGCCCCTAAGTCCTTGTGAACCTTGGGCAATCCGTTTGCTCTCTCTGGGCCTCAATATCCCCATCTGTAAAACGCAGGGTTACACAAGACCTTGAACATTACCAATGATCTCTGAGGAGCCAAACAATGTTCATAGTTCTATCCTCATCTTATGGAGCCCCTAGGCCACTTGGGCTTGCCGACCTCTCCCTCTTGTCCCCATTTCCTCCCCAGGCTCCTCTTCTAACTTTCCACACTCTGCCCGCATCATGGCAGCCAGCTCCATGACTTCCCTACTCCCTGTGAGCCTGGAGCCCTACCTATGGGTCTAGACCTGTATTTTCAACTACCGATGGAACAGCCTCCACCTGGATCTCCCATAGGCACCACACCCCCATCATGGCCTAATCCTGGACTTTCATTTTCACACCTTCCTCCTGTGATGCCCCCATCATGCCCCTTTGCCCAAACCAGGGACCTGGGGCCCATTCTGAGCTCCTCTCCTGCAACCAGCCGATCACCGGGTCCTCCGGCTCCGGCTCTCAGAGATACCTCCTAGATCCTCAGGTCACTGCCCAGCCTAAAAGTTTTGCAGAATACAATCTAAATTCAAGACCACCCATGAGCTGGCCTGACCCGCCTCCCCAGCCCTGTCTCTTGCACTCCCGTCTCCCTCCTCCCCTCCACAGCACTCACACACCCAGTCCTGAAGGCTCACTGACTTGACTTTCAGTTCCCTGAACTCCCCTGCTCTTTTGTGTCAACATTTCCGGGTCTGTGTTCCTACTCCTCTTTCTGCCTGGAATGGCCTCTGGTAGCAGGCTGATTTCCTTCTTGCCCCTCACGATGTCCCCTCTCTGTGCCACCTTCCCTGACTCCTCTAGGCCCAGGCACAACGTCCCTTAATTGCTCTGCCATCCCTCCAGCAGAGTCCTATTCACTGCGTAATTATTTGTTTACCTGTCTGCCTCCTTCACCCAACTGGTGTCTCCCTCAGGACAAGGGCTGAGTGTCATCATCTCTGAGCTCCCTGTGTCCCGCACAGAGGCTGGCCCAAAGCGAGCGCTCAGGAAAGGCTGGCTGAGGGGGGTGGGGGTGGGGGATGGCATTAGCTAAGGCCTGAGCTCCCTCTCAGCTCCCGTGTTCTAGTGCCAAGGAAAAGGGATGTGGATGGGGGTCGGTGCCGTGCCCCTTTGAGCAGGGCTTCGCCTCCCGGGACCCCAGGTGTCTCCATCCCAACCCCAGAGAGACGGCGACCCCTCTCCCACTCTGACGCCACGCGCCGGGGTCCGGGCACACTACCTCGTTGGCGTCGATGCCGCTGTTGACAGCCCACGTGGTCTGGAAGGACTCGAGCATGCGCTGCTTGAGCGGCCGCGGCAGGCGGTGCACACGGATGAAGTCCTTGAGGTCCTTCATGCGGCGGTGGTAGAGTGAACGGCGCGAGTACATGCGCTGGATGATGGCCGTCACGTTCCCGAACACCACGGCGTGCATCAGCGCTGCAGCGGCGGCAGCGGCAGCGGGTTAGGGACGGCCACCCCTCCCGCCTCCTCCCCCGCCCCGGGACCCACCCTGCCTGTGGACGGCTCTGGGCGCCTGGGGAGGGAGGCGCAGGAGAGCCAGTGGGCTTGGGTTGGCGCAGGGAATAGCCAGACCTGATGTTCCTCTCCTGCCCTCCAGCTAGGTCATGAACTTGGGTTTCCCATTCCCTTCGCAGAAGGCCAGCACGGCCCCCCCGGGGACCAGCATGTAGTAGATGCTGAGGAAACGGCTATGAATGAATGCACGACTGTCTGGACGTGGGTGGACATCTTGCCTTCTCTGAGCCTGTTTCCCCATCTGCACGCTGGGCTTAGCGGGGCCACCCTGGGGCATGGCGGGCCCGGCCTCACCGCCTATGAGCATGGTGCAGATGGAGAAGATCTTCTCCGCGTCGGTGTTGGCGCACACGTTGCCGAAGCCCACGCTAGTGAGGCTGCTCAGCGTGAAGTAGAGGGCAGCGATGTAGGCACTGCGCCGCGATGGGCCGCCCGCCGAGCCATTGACGTAGGGCTCCTCCAGCCGCTTGCCCAGCTCGTGCAACCAGCCTGGGGTGGGGGGGGGGAGTGGAGGGAGGCAAGGAGCGGCGGCCCAGGCAGTGGAGAGCTGGCCTTCCCTGAGCTGCCTGCGCTTGACTTTGGGCAAGTGTTTACAGAGGCGAGGGGAGGTTTGCACCCGCAGGGACAGAAAATGTCCCCGGTGGTCTGGGCCTGGGACTCCCCACAGTGAACTGGTTACAGCTGCAAACTTCCTAAGCTCCTGAATGTTTGGGGGGACCCTCCTCCCTCTAACAGTTTACTGAGCACCCCTGTGCACAGGGTGCTGGCACTTGACCCCACCATTCTCCCTGCCCTGATGGAACCTACCGTCTGGAGGGGAAAGACACATGAAATAAATGACAGGTGGGCAGTGAGCTACTAAAAGGGAAGTACGGGGCGTCCTAGGAGCCATAATGGGTTAGGGAGAGTTAGCTTAGTGGTGATTGCAAGGAATAGAAAAGTCACTTAGGGGAAGAAGGGAGGGAAGACAAAGGGAGAAGATTCCCAAGAGGAAAACAGGTTCAAGGCCGTTGTGAGAAAGCAGTGCATCCCGGGGAGCTGGAAGGAGGCCAGCGTGGCTGCAGCACAGGGCACAGGGAAGAAAGGGAGACCAAGTGGGGAGAGAGAAGGCAGCAGGGCTATGCAGGGTGTGGATTGAGTGGGGACTTTTTTTTTTTTTTTTTGAGTGTGGACTTTATTTTGAGGGCAGTGGAGAGCCACTGAAAGGGTCGGGGGGAGAAGGAGCACTACCTCTGCCCCAAACACCCTCCTGACCATGAGAGTGTTTCCAGTACTGCTTTGATTGCCTGTCACCGGTCTTGCTCCCCTGCTAGGCTGTGAGGTCTGCCCAGGCAGACCCCTGGTCTTCACTTCACTTCAGTACCCCCGTGCCTGACCCAGAGGGAAGAATGTGGGGTGGTGGGTGTGGTGCCAGAGGAGGCATCAGCCCGGGGGCCTGAGTGGACAGGGCAGGCGGACGGATGTCAGCAAAAGCCTGGGGTCGGTGGCTCACCGATGTCCCAAAGCAGCGGGTCATTGGCTTCCATCTCCCGGCGCCCGATGACGTACCAGATGCAGGCCATCCAGTGGGCGAGGAGCGCGAAGACGGACATGAGCAGTGTGAGGACCACGGCGCTGCACTGTGAGTATCGCTCCAGCTTCTGCAGCAGCCGCAGCAGCCGCAGCAGCCGCACCGTCTTCAGAAGGTGCACCAGCGATGTCTGCAGGGGTGTGGTGGGGGAGGCTGGGAGCAGGCACGCCTCCGCCTCCTCGGAGCCCCTGTGTCCCCTCCCAGATGCCCTGGAGCCAGGGGAAGCTGCAGCAGGGGAAACCGTCCCTGCTGTCCTGAGAAAGTGACCAGGGAATGTGGCCAGGAGAGAATAATACTAAAACCAATAAAGGCTAACACTTACTATCTGTGTACTTGCTTACTTATGTAAGTACTTACTATATGTGTGTCAGGCTCTGGGCTAAGCACTTACGATCCTCATGACACACTCATGCCTTCAGTTCAGTTATCATCATTGTTCCAGTTTGCAGATGAGTAAACTAAGGCTCAGAGGCAGGGGAACAGACACAATGATCTCTGGCCCCTGCTTGAAGCCCTCAAAGTCTTAGGCACAACCAGCTGTGGACAAGAGCTGGTTGTTGGCGATGACAGCAGTTGTGATGGGAGCCGTCCTCAACCCACAGAGTAGCAAGGTAAGGCGCGAACAGGCAAGAGGCTTGGGGACAGGGGGAGGTTAGGGGCCATGGCCATGGTGGGTGAGCTGCTGATGAGAGGCGCATACCGAAGTGCTGGGGGAAGGAGAGCAGAAAGTGAAGGAGCCTGGGTTTCAAGGTCTTAGCCATTGTGGGGCTTAGGTGGGGGTTATGGAGCTGGTGGCACCTCGTAAGCATCCTGTGTTAGCTAATATTACCACCACGACTGATGTCATTGTGGTCACCAGTGCTTCAACTAGCCCTCCAAATCTTGGAGACGAGGAGCAGGTACGGAAACTTATCCTCTCACTACTCTGGGAGGGGGCAGCTTGGAAGCTAGGGCTGGGGGCTCTGGGGCAGCGCCGGGGGAACTTGGTATGAAGGCCCTCTCAGAAGCCTCCGCCAGCATCCCCCACAGCCCTGGCCCGGCACGGCTCCTGAGCCACCTCCTGTCCTTTTCTCTAATTTTAGGTGAAGGAGCTGGAAAGGAGGTGGCCCTGCTTCCTCCACATGGACCGTCTCCAGGGCTTAACGCCTGCCTCCAGCTCCCAGAGCTTCTGCTTCCAAACTTGAGTCCTTCAGAGCTTCTCCTAGTCACCTGCCTCTGAGCTCCACTCCCTTGGGGCCCTCCTCTCCTTCTCCTTGGACCAGAGTGTCCCAGGCCTGGCTCCTTCAAGTCCACAGCTCTGCCAGTGCCTACTCATCCTCTATCTTTGCTCTGTCTCCCTCCAGCCCCACACTGCTCCTCCTCCCCCCTTCTGCCACATCATCGAGTTGGGTGCATGGGGTTCCTGAGAACCAGGGTGGTACGTTAGAAAGAGGAATAGACTAGGAGTCTGGAGGCCTGGTTCCAATCTCCTGCCTGCCGCTGCTAGCTGTGTGACCTGCGGCAAGTCGCTTAACCTCTCTGAGCCTTTGCAGCTACCTCTGAAAAAGAGAATCTGCCCTGAAGGGTTACTGTGAGGCTCCTATGTGATGATGTGGGCGAAAGGACTTAGTAAATGTAAGATGCTCCTTAAGGTATCAGAGGAGGGGGACTGCCTGGGAGGAGAGACAGGGGATTCTCTGTAGCTCTCCCCAGGACAGCTGTCCGGCTGGCTGACACAGCCTGGTGGGCACGGGATGGGAGAGTGCAGTCACAGGGAGGGGTGGGAGCTCTGCTCGGAGTGGCCGGAGCCTCAGGGCAGACATACACACATGCACGTGTGTGGGAGTGTGCACACACGTGTACCCAGCCAGGAGAAGAGGCCCACAGCCCGTTGGCGGCTAGTTAAATCCGGCTGCGTGTAGGTGGTTTCCCACTATAGCTGAGTGTGGCAGGGAGAGGAGCGCACAGGGAAACTGCTCTCCACCTCCCCACCCAACAGCCAAGGGGGTCTGGGGACACAGGGTGGGACTCCCTCACCCTGGACTCGAGAGCACCTGCTATCTGCTGGCTGGGTGCAGAGCTGACCACTCAGGGCACCTCCGGGCAGTCCCCGGGGAGCTGAGAGGGCCCAGGACCTGGCACTGTCTGCCTCCAAATCCACCCCACAGCCTCTGCCTCCTTGTCTTGGCTTACAACGCTCCCCCCAGATGCTCTCTCCCCATCTTCTGCCAGCCAAATCCTGCTCTCTGTCAAGGGTCTAGCTCTGCTCTGTCTCCTGCAGGAATCCTTCCCAGACCACCCCTGGCCTTTTTCCAACTGCAGTGCTTTGGCCTCCCAGGTGCTGGCTAGATTTCAGATCATTTGTACGTACGCCCACTTTCCTGCCTGGAACTCCAAGGTCGGCTAGCTCCTGCCCAGCTGCCAGCAACACCTGGGCCCCATCTTCCTCTCCATTCACCTCTTCTGTTCCTGCTGTCCCCTCCACCAGTCCTGCCCCCTCACCAGCTTAGCTGCCTGGAGGCTGAATCCTTGTCCCTTTTCCCCACCGTGACCATGCTCCACACAGTGCTTTGCAGACAGCTAAATGCTCATCGGTTGTTTGTTAAATAAAAATGTGAAAAGTACCACTCATTTGGCATCAGACCAATGCCGCCTTGGTAGCCCTAGTTAGCTTTTGATTTGTCTCAGCTTCCCTCAGTGATTGTGAGCTGAGCTCCCCGAGAGCGCAGACCCTCCCAGCTCCTTCTGAGCAGCCCACGGCAGGTGCCTGACAACTACATGCAGATGGATGGATGGGAAGGACTGAGTCTGAGTTGGGGTCGGTGCCTTCATAGGAGATGCTGGGCTGATTTGGGAGGCTGGGCTGCAGGGTGGCCTGGGGGTCACTCACCACGGTGATGTTGAAGACATAAAGCAGGTCAAAAGGCAGAGCAGCAATAAGGTCAACGAAGAACCAGGTGGCCAGGTAGTGAAGACCGATGGAACGAGGAGCAGAGACCACCTGGCCGGACTGGGACACATAGGTGGTGCGGAAGTTCAGGATGATATCTGGGGGGTGCAAGAGGCTGTTGGTTACTAGGGGGCTTTGTGCCCAGAAACTCAGGCCGAGGGGCCAAGGAAATGAGTAAGCTGGGAACAAGCCTGAGGCCCAGAATGGAGGTGGGGGCAGGGAAGAGGAAGAGAGCTCGGGCTTCTGGCTGGTCTCCAGGGAGGAGTGGTCTAAAGGTTGAAGGCTGAAGGGGTCAGAGGTCAGGGCACATGGACCATTAGGACTTAAAGACCCAGAAATGGTTGGGCTCTGAATGCCTGGGTACTGCAGGCCCAGGATCGAGCAAAGGTTGGAGGAGTGGGGCCCTCCAGCCCGCCCACCAGGGTATGTGGGGCAGAAGGTCTAACCCAGGATGAAGAGCATCTCCACGGCGATGTCGCTGACAAGGGTGTGTCGGGAAGTGATGGGGGTGTCATCATCGCCCAAGAAGCAGACATTGTAGGGAACGGTGACCGCAACGTAGAAGGTGGCGAGGAGGATGAGGCCGTCCCACACGGCCTTGGGGACGCTGTAGTGGAGGAGGAGGCAGCGGGACCCCCCCACGGAGGCCACCTTGTACTCGGGCACTGATGGCTTTGGCTCAAACACGTTCTAGGGGGAGAGGGGTGGCGGTTGGGGACATTTAAGGGAAAGAGGAGCCGAGGCTTGGGGAAGGGAGAGGCAGCGGATGGGGAAGGGGGGAGTGGGTGCTGCAGGCATGACCACGACAGGAGATAGAAGGTGCAGGGGAGGGGGCCAGGGGCTGGCACCTAACACTTCCTTCCTCTGCCAAGCAACTGCTCAGGCCCCCTGTTGATCAATCATGTTTTGAGAGGGCGGTTTTATAAGGATGGGCCTTCCCCCTACTTGAGAGGGAGATTACGACAAATCAGGCACACGCCTTAGCTTGAAGGGTCACTAACATCTCCCTTAAGTTTCTCTTGGTGTTTGGGGGCCCTGTGGGGGACGGGGATATCCCAGAGATGAGGGGAGGCTGGCACGGCGCACCCCATTCCCTGTAGCCCTCAAAACAACACAGAGGGTTGGACAACTGATCCCAAGGCTTTATCAGGGTCCTAGGGCTAGACAGCAGGACCCCACTGGGGGCTCTCTCCCTAGGACCACAGCTTGTGATTTCACTCCTCCCCCGCAAAGGTAACTCTATCATCCAGAGGTAGGTGATGTAATTGCTGCTAGGTCCCTGCCCTTATGATATCATCATAGTAGAGTAACGTCAATCAGAAGGAAGCAAGGGAAATGGGGTTGGAAGATGTGAGGGGACACGATGGGACACAGCAGAGTCATACATGAGAAACGGGTGGACAGAGGAATAAGCCATGGGAGGGAGATCAGATAGGCAGGGAGACGGGGAGACAGTAGCAAGGCTGTCTCAGAATCACAGCTGGGAGACGTTGGGGTGCAGACAGGACTCACATTATTGGTTTTCATGCCTCCCTGGCCCCGGCGGCCAAAATGGCCAGTCAGCCGGTGTAGGACAGTACGGCTCTGCCTCCTGGCAGATCGAAGTCTTGAGCTGGCTCTCCTCCTACCAAAACCGCCCGAGTTTTCTGTTGGGAAGAAGGGTGCAAGATAAATGGGGGCGCATCCCGTGAGGCCCGGTAGGGAGAGGTCTTGTGTGACCTTCAGCAAGGACCACTGACCATTAATGCCTCCTCCCCAGGCCTGCAGTTACCATGATTACTGTCACCATGGCCTCCTGAGGGGCCAAGTCCTGGGCCTCCACTCTGAGTGATGTCCTTGAAGGAAAAGAGGAAAAGCACGACCTCTCCCATCTCATTCTTGATGGGCATCATGTCCAAGAGGCACCAAAAGGCTGAGCCTGTAGATGTGGAGAGGTGGAATGGGAGGGTGAGCAGTCCATGGCACCCCTTTCCCCTTAACCTCCCATGGTTCCTGAGCATAGTCAAAGGGCTTGGCAAAGGTTTAGATCTGGAAAGAACCCCAGAGATTATGTTAGCTGACTCCTTCCCTTCCAGATGGGAGAACGAAGTCCTCGAGAGGATCAGGGATGTACTTGGCGTCACCTAGTCAGCCTGTGGCAGTGGGTGGACCAGCACCCAGACTTCTGCCATGCCAGGCAAATTCTGGGTAAGGCACCTAGGCAGGGCTGCGGGGCTGCAGGACTGCAGGGCAGGCCAGGCCTCCTTACCATCCTTTCGATAGAAGCAGATTTCAGCCCGGTGCTCCTGATGGCCCTCCAGGGCCTTGTGCAGCCTCTGCAGTGCTGGCTCGCTGGTCTCCGGACCATAGAGGAAGCGGCAGCTGCAGGTTTTCTGCATGACCTCGGTACGGCCGTAGCCTGTGAGCTCACAGAATCCGTCAGAGCAGTACACAATGGGAAAGCCCCGTGGGCCCTGTGCGTTGGCCAGCAGGAAGTTGCTGTCTGTGGGAAGAAGAGGTCAAGGTTAGGTCAAGGCCAGGAGGGGAGCTTAGCTTCAAGGTGGGTAAGTACCTCCCCCAGGCTGTGGTCAGAAGTCAGAGCCAGAAGCTTCCCAGGCTTCATTTGATTCCTGGGTCCCCTTTGGGATATTCTGAAATGAGAGTGCGAAGAGATAGAACAAAAGGACAAGGATGTAAGGGTGGCCCAGAACCGGCACAGGGATCACTGGGGGGTTGGATAAGGTCATGCAGTCCTTCTGCCTGCATTCAGGCTGGTGAGCTTATACAGAGGACCTATAGTAGTAAGAGCATGGGCTCCAGCACCACATCCCTGCCGCTTTCCAACCGTAACCTTGGACAAGTTAATGAGCTCTCTTCTGTGCCTCAGCTTTCGTATCTGCAAAGTGGGGGATAATATATCTTGTTCACATGGTTGTCGTGAGAGTTATATGAGTTACCTGGGGAAAACAGATCCTAGCACTCACTAAGTGCTACACTGACAAGGTACGACAATACCCCCCCACCTCCCACCGCCCGCCGCATTCCCACAGCCTGCAAGACACATGCATAGCTGCTACCCTGTCATCCTATTAGAGAGTGGACAGGGCAGAGATTCTGGTGATATCACACCCATTGTATTGATAGGAAACCAAAAGATGGAGATTATCCAAACTCACAAATCTCCTTTGTTGGGGGAGAGAGACAGTGATGAGTAGTGTCCTCATTCTCTGCCTTCCAGGAAAGGTCCTCTTTTTAGCATCTCTTTAGGTAATTTCAGGGGGTCTGTCCCAGTGCTCAAAGTCGGACAGGACTGGGCGCTGAAGTTTAGTCCAGCAACCCCAGCAGCAGAACCTGAGCTGGCTCCCTATGGCTCCAATGGGTGGAGGTCGAAGAGGGGCTCTGTGGGCCATCCAGGGGCAGAGTCTCCACTGAGAGAAGGGGCCTGAGACACAACCAGTACTGGGAGCTAAGAGGGGTGACTGTCTGGGGGTGGAGTGGCTGATGGGGGCTGAAGGTGTCTGGGAGGCTTTGGGCCCTGGGCAGCAGCCTCCCTCTTCCATCCCAGGGCCCGTTGCCCGGGTGATGGGAGCTATGGAAACAAGGGAGGTGTCTGTGGGGGGAGAGTGGGGAGGCGGCTGAGGCCCCGGCGGCTCGGTTTCCGCCCGCGGGTACCGCTCCCGCTACCTTCCAGATACTGGCTAGGGTACCCCAAGGGGGCAGGGGGAGATCTCTCAGCTCCAAAGTAAGAAAAGGGAAAGGCGGGAGAAGTGGCAGAGAAGGAGGAATGTGGCTGTCCAAGGTGCTGAACCTGGAATCCAAGCTGGGGGTGGGTGAGCAGAGAGTTCCCTCCGTCACAGGGACCACCCCCTCCTCCTGCCTCACCTCCCTCAGATGCAGACGCGCCAAGATTTGGGGGCGCGTGACCTTAATCCAAGCAAGGTGCTGCCTAAGTCTGATCTTTTCTCTTTCTGTTTTCTTTTTTTTTTTTTTCCTGGGGAAGGAGATGCTGGAGCCTTCTGGAAGTAGACTCCAGAGCGCCTGACCGCTTCGTTCCACCTCTGCGTCTCGGATATCCCCCCATACGTCCCCAGCAGAGCTCTGCCCCGCAGCGGGAGGCTCCCACGGCCCCCTCCTCCGTTTTGCGGCACAAAAAGCATTTCCTGACTCAGTCACACTCCCAGTCTTAGCCCCCTGCACTCTTGGCCCTTTCCTCGCCTCCCCTCACAGGGCACTGCCAGTCCTGTTCCTTTCCCGGCGACTTCGGGAGTTCCTAGACCGTCAAGTCCACTCTCCCCGCCTCGGGTGTCACCATATCCAGGAGACCCGGCGCCGGCGCCGAAGCCAACTTGGCCCCAGCTCCAACACCCAGCCCCAGCCTCGCCCCACTCACGAGTGCCGTCGAAGCGGGTGGCGATGGTGTCCAGAAAGGTGTTTTGCGGGGCCAGCAACCCCTTCATGACCGGCATGGCCTCGGGGCGGGGGTTCGAGGCGCGGCGCTGGGGGGCGTTCAGCGCGGCGGGGCCGGAGGGGGCGCGCTGCCGGCGGAGCCGGGGCGCCCCATGCGCCCGCCTGCCTCCTCCCCTCCTCTCAGCGCCGCCGCCGCCGCTGCCTCTCGGTTCCGAACCTTGCAGCTCTCGGCTAGGCTTGGCGCCGCCTCTGTCCCCCCACCTCCCCACGGGCCAAGTTCTTTCCCCCGGGCTCGGCCCGCACCCGCCACGTGGCCGGTACGGGGAGGGGCCGCCAGCGACACCCTCACCCTTCTCCGCGTTGCTCCTCCCAGGGGGGAGCGGCCCACGCGTGTCTCTCCCAGAGAGATTTCGGGACCCGCCCACCTGGAGCAGAGACCACGGAGGTGGGGCGGGGCTTGGTTGGCAGACACTCCCCTTTCCGGGGTGACCACGCCCCCACGCGTGGTTCCCAGGCGACTCCTTGTGGCTCCGCCCTACGGGTTTCCCCGCGCGCCGCCCACGCTGCGGATGGTGTTTGGTTCACAGTGCCGCCTGCTGGAATTGGGATATTTCAGTTCCCTGCGCTCCAAAGTGTGATAGCAAGGTTAAAGAGATTCGTTTGGCCGGTGGGGGGTCGACGGGACGGCTGGAAATGAACTTCTAGAATAGCTTAACCCTCACTCGCGCCCCAGTTTAGGTAGGGAACCTTGGCGAGCTCTGTCTCTGAGTGCAGCCTGGTGGATGAAAAGAGCTTTGGAGTCCATGGGGTAGAATCCCAGCTTTGCTACTCACTGATTGTGTGATTTAGCCTCGTCAAGACTCCCTTTCCTTATCTGTAAAATTGAGCTAATAATTTTCACCTCATGCGGTTGTGAGAATTTAATAGCATAATGCATGTTTTTGGTACACAATAAGTGTGCTGGACAGCAATTGTCTCTCTCTTCCTGTAGTCTTGATTTAACCTTCCTTCTCTCAGCTGCCATTCAAGTGGAAGAGAGGCTGGAGGCAAGTTGGGGGCTGAGAAAGATAGTTTCAAGTTAGGCAGAGTCAGTTTGCAAATCTTTAAAGGTGTATTGGTGGTCTTTGAGCTCCATCTTCTCCAAGAGGGAACCAGTGCAGCAGCAAGAAGGACCCAGGTGAGACCAGACATCGGACTTTTTCACTACAAAAGCAGAAAAATCACCGGGCGGGGGTGGGGGGGGTGGGTGGGGGGCAGCTGAGGGTGGTGGCTTAGGGTGGCTGCTTTCCAGAACAAAGCAGCTAAAGCCAGTGAGAATGGGAAGATAGGCTGGTGGTCATCTCAGGCCCTCACCAGTGCTCCTCATCCCCAAGTCTGACCTGGGCATTATCTGGAATGTTAGATTGCTTAAAAGTCCCACATCCTTCTGTGTCTCTACTTTTGGATGTTATATTAGTTTCCTAGGGCTACTATAACAAAGTACCACAAACTGGCTTAAACAACAGAAATTTATGTCTCAGTTCTGGAGGCTAGAAGTCCAAGATCAAGAGAAGGCAGGGCTGGTTCCTTCTGAAGGCTGTGAGGGAGAATCTGTTCCATGCCTCTCTTCTAGCTTCTGGTGGGTTGCTGACAATCTTTGGTGTTCCTTGGCTTGTAGATACATCACTCCACCTCTGTCTTCATGTTCACATGGGTTCCCCCTGTGTGTGTTTCTGTAAGTCCACATTCCCCCTTTTTATAAGGACACTGGTCATATTGGATTAGAGGTCCACTCTACTCCAGTATGACCTCATCTTAATTATATCTACTATTTCTATATAAGGTCATATTATGAAGTGCTGGGGGTTAGGACTTCAACATATGAATTGGGGGTGAGGAGGTGCATTCGGCTAAAGTTGCAGGAAAATCTTGCCCCATTTCTGATTAAGAACTCCTGACTCCCAGGTACCTACAGAATGAAGTATAAAGCCTTCACAGTCCAGGCTGCAGGAACCTAAGAGCCTCCCCTCCAGCGTCTCCCCGCGCCCCACACCGTCAACCCCGTGCTGCAGCCACTCGGGAAAATTCACGTTGAATCTCAAATTCTCGGTCTTTTGAGCAAGCTTGGCTCCTCTCCCTTTCCAGCCAGACTCCGCTTCTCTGTGCAACATTCCTAGCTACCTCCCATCCCTGTCTGTCTGTAAAGGTGGAGGTACAGAATGACGAGGAGAGAGCATTGAGAGATGAGTCTGCCCCCCCCCTCCTCCTCCTCCAAGCGTGCACACGTGCGTTTCTCTCCGTACCACTGGGCCTAGCACAGTTCCTTGCTCTGTGTTTTGTGTTCTACCAGCCAGAGCTGAGGTGCTCCAGGGCCGGGCTGCCAGGCCCTCGGGCTCTTTACAGACTCTCACGCCCCCTGCAGGACGGGATGCGACAGCAAAGGAACAGAGACCAGCTTCACTAACAGAGACTCGTCTTTATTGCCCTTTTTCTGAGGGCTGACACCCGGCGGGCAGCGAGGAGAGGGCAGGGTCAGAACCCGGCCAGAGCAACGGCTCAGACTCCAGACCGTCCCCCAGGCGCCGCAGAGGGAGCGGCCAAGGCAGGACATCTACGCCCGGGGCAGGGGCGCGGCGCTGGCTCTGCGCCTGCGCGGCGGCCCATGGTCAGGATGCCGGCTGCGTGGTTGCCGCTGGCCTGCAGGAGGCGCTGCAGCCGGCCCTGGAGGCCAGGGGGTCCCGGCCGCCGCTTGCCCAGCGTGAGGATGCCGGCCGCGTGGTTGCCCGCGCCGTGCAGCAGCTCGTAGAGGCGGCAGGAGCACGTCTTCTGGCGGCAACAGTCGGGCAGGGGCTGCGCTGCCGCTCCCGGCGACAGGAGCGCGGGCGGTAGCAAAAGCAGCAGCAGCAGCAGCGTCACGGCGGCCCAGGGGACCTAGGGAGACGCGAGGCCAGGTGCTGGGGTGGGGGGAGGGCGGGGGGGGGCGGCGGGTTTCCCGCCGCGCCCACCTTCAGCCCCCTGGCCCAGGCCCCGCCCACTTGGTTCTACGCCCCCTCCCTCCTGCGGTCCTAACACTCTGCGTTCCCTAGTTTCCCGGCCTCTGTCTGCAAGACTGTATTGGAGGGCTCCTCTCTGGCTCTTTTACCTGCTCATCTCCTAAGCCCCAGCACACCATCTCCTCCAGGAAGCCCTTTGAGACTCCTGGGCAGAGTGATTCCCTCTTTTCTGGGTACCCTTAAGTCTCTCGTTACCCCCATTAGAGCGCTTACCACTCCACCTGAAAACAGGGTGTGTGAGTCTGCACCGGAAGTTTGTTCACTCAGGGAAACAGACCCAGTATAGCCCCAACATGGGCAAACCAAGGACTGGGGTGCAGTCAAGGACCGGCAGGATCCAGGTTGTCTTGTCTGCCTGTTCCCTCACAGGGGAAACTGCATTCTGTGGCTTCTGCACCAGTTTCCTACCCTCTTATGGGCACAACTTCCTCACTTGTAAACGGGTTAAGTAATTCCTATAGTGCAGGCTGCCAGGAGGAGGACATAAGAGACTGCAAACAGCATCTGATACATGAGCTCTCAGGAGCTGGGCACAGTCCCATGCTAGCAGAGGTCGACCCTCCGCCAAGGCCCCACCCAGTCCCCTGCCTCCGCGCCCTGCCCCCCCCGCCCCCCCCCCCCCGGGAAAAGACCAAGAGTAGAGACATCTCAGACTTCTTTCCAGCCCCCTGAGCAAGCAGTCTCATTGCCCCCCTGGGATGATGAGTTACCCCTCCATCCCCAGGTATCTTTACCTTTGTAGAGGGAGGGTTCATGGCGTCTGGAGCTCAGAGTGGGGTAGCCAAGAAAGGTGTTGTCTGCAGTGGTCCAAATAGCCAGGAACTTTGAGGCCGTTGACTGTGACCACTGATCAAGGGCCTGGGGTTTATAGCGCTCTGAGGTGGTGCAGGACAGACGGGTACTTGCGTCTACTCTGGGGCCAGACAAAGGCAAGTCTAAGATTAGCTTCCCACAGGGCAGCCGTCTCCAGGTTGGGCCCAAAGAATGGCCACCAAGGCTCTCAGAAGCGGGAGTTCGATCACTGTGCCCAGGGTCCCCCCCTTGTCTGTCTGGCTGCTCCCTGGAGATGGGGCGGTCTCCGGGCATTAATGAGGCCACCTTGCACCCAGGAATCTGGGAGCACAAAAGAGGCCCTGGCTGGGGCGCTGGCCTGGGACAATGTATGTGTGTTTGGGGCGGGTGGGGGGGGGGAACAACTGCTAATTAGGGCAGGAGAGAAGGCAGCTGTGAGACCCACTCTCCACATGGTGTATGTGGTGGGGGGAGGGCAGCTAGGCAGCAGGCCTAGCTCCTGGTTGCTGTCCCTGGGGTCTGTCAGGCTCCACGGCCCTCTTCCTTAATGGAAAAGTCTTCTTACACCTCTCCCTTCCCCCAGTTCTCTCCTTCCCTCTGCCCCTTCCACGAACCTCCGAGGGGGAAAAGCTTGAAAACTCAACCTGGGTAGGGGGAGGAAACAGCCAAACCTGGTGTTGTTCTTGGACCTGCCCAGTTTTCCTCCTGTTCAGGTGGCCTGGAGTAGGGGATAGAGTCCCAATCCCACCATAGGAGAGAGTGAACGACCCGGGGCGGGGAGGACCGCGCCATCTCCAAGCCAGAGTCTCTTTTATTTTGGGCATGTCCATTATGCACCTGCTCTCAGCCAGGCCCTGCACAGCACTGGAGGGACAGTGTGCATCAGACATGGCCCAATTTTCCAGGAGCTCCAAAGTCCAGATGGGGAGGCAACCTAGCATAATGATAGCTTCATGGGAGAAAGGACCCCAAAAAGGCCTTGCATGCCAAGTAGATTTCCATCAGCTAAGACAGGGGAGGAGGCATTCCACAGAAGTCACAGCTTGAGCAGAGACCTGGAGGTGACAGTGCTTAGCTCATGCAGGATAGTAGGGTGTGGTCATCATAGCTGTGGCTTCCTTCTCAGGGGAGAGGTAGCTGGACAGGTAAGTGAGGGCCAGGGTGGGTCAAAGGGTCTTGCAGGCTAAGCTGATTGGTCTGAATCCTGTGGCCACTGGGGAGCCACAGGAGGGTTTTACCAGGAAGAAGTTGTGGGGTTGATGGGGGGTTGGGTGGCCTGGATGTGGGGCATGGAATCCAGCAGTAATTCAGAGGTAGAACTGGTGACTTGGCAACTGATCAGGAACAGGGACTGTGTTACTTAAGAGGAGCCTGTGGGGCCTTGGGCAAGCCTCACAGCCTCAGGAAGCCTCAGTTTCACCACTGCTAAGATGGACAGTTAACCCAAATGGTCTCTGAGATTGCTTCCTGTTGTGATACTTCCTGACTTGCAGTATAGCCCCTGCCCATGGAGGTGATTTGTGGGTATTGGGCCAGACAGGCACCTGTGCTAAGCCAGCTAAGTTGAGGAGCAGTCCTTCCCCATTTACGGTAAGCTTGGAGTGGAGAGAGGGAGGAGGCGTGGGCTCTGGGTCTTCTGGGTTGACCTAGGCCATGGTAGGGGTCCCCAAGACCTACCCCAACCTGGAGTGGAGCGTGGGGGGAAAGCCTTGGTGTCCAGAGCTGAAGGTGGGGGAAGCCAGCCTGCAGCAAGAGCAGGACGAATGAGACTACTACAGTTTCGCCAGAAGCAGACCCTGAGTCCAGAATCTGGGTGCAAGTGGTTTATTTGGGAGGTAATCCTACAAAGCACATGAAAACATGGGGATGGGCAGGGTGGAAGGAAAACCAGTAAGAATTGTGTTAATCAGAGGGTTACCACTACGGGCAACCGGTGCAGAAGACACTTGAGAATTGTACTCAGGGACAGTGACGCTGAGGTCTCTTTCTCTGACTCCTGTCTCTTATTGACTGAGGGCCGCTCCTGGGGAACATTAACGGTTAACACGTCCAGCCTGCCCAGTGACTGGGCCTGGAGACACAGGAGACATCGGCAGTATGTGGGAACTCTAGCAGTGTCCTCCGGAGGGCGCCACGGGACTTCAGGGAGGGCACTGCAGGGGCCAGTTGACGTGGGCTCCTCAGAAAGGGCTGAACAGCTTAGACCTCCCTCAGGCCTGGGGTTCTGATGGGCAACTGTCACGTGACACAGAGTCGAAGACCCTGGCCAAGACTTCCCATCCAGAGAGGCCACAGAGGAATGTACCAAGTGGCCTATGAGGGGGATGGGGCAGTGGGCAGGCCTCTCAGCTCAGGACACCACCCTTTTCTGCAGACACTGGGCCAGGTGCCTGTGCCTAAGGACCCGGGGCATCTCAGGAGGATAGAGGGACGAAGGGCAGGCTGCAAGGGCCACCCGGAGTTCTCTGAAGGCCCCTTGCCCCACCAGGTGGACTCTGGCAGGGCCCACGCTGCCCCAGAACCGCAAGGACTTGTAGCGGGGAGAGACTTCCTGAAGGCAGTGGTCAAGCTGGAAACAGAACGGCCTGAGTGAGGCTGGTGTGTAGCTGTGTGGCATGTGGATGAGGGATGCCTGATGGTGCCCAGGGTATGTGTGGTAGGTGTTTCATGTGTCCATATGTGTCTGTGGAATTCATCTCTCCCTTCCCAGAGCCTCAGGGAAGCTCTCCTCCCCACCCCCCTCCTCCCCATCACTCCACTGCGCCCAGGGCACCTGGAGTCATGCAGGGTAAAGGAGACACGCAGTCCCGTCCTGTCCTATCCCTGTCTTGTTTACCTTGTCTCGATTTTCCTCTGACAGGTTTCTCAGGCCCCTCAGCGCCACAAACACCTCATAGTGGGGAGCCGAGCCCTCGGAGGAATCTGCAGACAGACCCCCATGTTCACACACTTTTGTCAACAGGGCAGCTCCCAACGCCAATGCCGGTGCTCCTACCTGTTCCACCTTACTCTGAGGTTCATGGGAGAAGAGGAATCCCTTGGTAGAGAGGAGGGTAAATGGAGAGGAACCCAAAACCTAATCGTAAATATGAAGCAGGCCGGGAAGGGAAAGGGGGAGAGACTGCAGCAGGAGGGATGGGAGTTAGACCTGAGTGAGCTAGGACTTGTGTTAGGAGCAACCAAAGAGGCCACGTCTTCTGACGTCTTTTCTAAAGTTCTTCCATCCGCATGGAATGGCATGGGGGGCAGCCAACTCAAGAATGGGGGGCAGGAGCTGATGGAGAAGCTTACCCAGAATGCTGCTCTCCACACAGCTGTGGTCCAACAGTTTCGCCCCTGGCCACTGCCCGACAGCCCGGCCCAGGGCCTCAGAGAACACATCCTCTCGAATGTCTTCTCCTCTCACACTCAGGGCCTGGCCCAGCCTGGGGAGGAGGAAGGAGACAGAGGAGCCTAGGGCACAAGGACGGCCCCTCAGCTCCCCAGGGGGTCACGTACCTGCAGACGAACCTGACGACTGGACACCGATTGTAGGCACCAACCACCTGTACTACATCACCCAGGCAGCACCTGACAGGTGGAGGAGTGGGGGGCGAGATCAGCCCCAGGGGCCCATTCACTCATATCCCTGGCCTTCGATAGGGTCCCAGAGGGGTGGGCAGGCCATCACCTGGTAAGGCTGATGTGGTCGGTCAGCACCAGCTCATACTCCTTGCCCTTCTGGGCCTCGGCCAGCAGGACGGTAGAGGCAGCCTCTTCCTGGGCTCCTTTGTTGACTGGGAGCAGCTCAATAAAAGGAGCTCCAGGGGGCAGAAGGTAGAGCCCGCGGGGCTGCTCTGGCCACAGGTTCAGGCCCACCACCCCTGTGGGGAGCAAGCAGCCCTTCAGTGGCCAGTGCCCTTGCTCTCTGCTAGGCAGTAGCCCCTCCCCCGGGCCCCCAGGCCCCAGTTCTCTGAGCAGCTGTTCCCACTGCTGCCCTCCCACCCCTCCTTCCTGGCTCCCCCAGGCTCAGTGTGCCGTCTCTGAGGCCCTAGTTGGGAGGAGGCGGTGGTTCGGCGGGTGGCAGACCTGGCGCCAAATGCTGGCGCCGTGTGAATTTGTGCAAGTTTCTTAACCTCTATGAGCCTCAGTTTCTGCATGTGTATAAGCGGAGCTGTTGGTGTTGGGGGGATTAAATGATTAGGTAGGGCTCAGTGTTTCGCAGCTAGCTGTGTGACCTCTGCCCCCTGCCCCAGCTCACTAGCCTTGAGTCCCGCTGACCTCCAGAGGCAGAGTAAGCCGGGGAGAAGAAGGCTAGCCCCTGGCACCACAATGCCTCCAGGGCAGCCATAGCCTCGGCCTGGCCTCCTGCGTCCAGAATCACCACCACCTGTAGCTTCGGCCAGAGCCGAAGGGCCAGTCCTCGGGGCCCCTGCTCTAGGGCCTTCCGCAACTCAGCTGCCCGTCTGGGGAGAGGCACCCCCGGGTTCCCGGCAGCTATTGTCTCAGCTAGCTCTTCGCCATCCGCCTCCAGGCCCACAAAGACGTCCAGGAGTTCGGCTGCTGTCCCACCTTCCAGTGCCCGCAGCCCTGGGGACCTCAGTGCCTTCAGCAGCAGGGCCCCAGGGTGCTTGGCTCCAGGGGCGCTAACCTGGCCCAAGGCACGCCAAGGCCAGGGGAGAGGGCAGGGCCAGGGGGACGTAGGGGTCACACAGGCAGTGCCTCCTGGAGCCAGCACTTCTGGATAGGCCTTGTTTAGGGCTGCCAGACCCAGCAAGGTGGCCTGGAGGGAGACAAGAGAGGGTGTTGGCCCTGGGCCTGAGCCAGTCCCTGAGCCCCCAGTTTGGGGGTTCTTTGCCCACCCTGCTGGGAGGGTTGGGCTGCAAGTAGGGGTCTCTAATGGGGCTAGGCTCCAGCCTTCTCCGTTTACCTGCAGAGAGGCCTCCCCGTAGTACTGGGTTGAGGTAGGAGGCGAGAGCTGCCCCTCACTTTCTTCCTCTTGGGCCTGGCTGGCCTTGGTCAGTGGGAGATGGTTCCGGAAGGTGCTTATATCTGTAGCCCAAAGACATCATAAACTCGTCCTGAAGCCACAGGTTCCCAAGAGTTTCAGGCAAGATGGGTGAGACCCTTAATAAGGAACCCAGCATAGGCTTAGGCTGGGCGGGGCTACTGGGGCCCAGGAATGGAAAATTCATCTTGAACAATCCTGAGCCTGGGTAGGGTCTTTGCGTTGGGCCCCTCTGTGCTGGCGGTAGAAGGTGAGAGGGAATCCTTGGGTTCTGAAATCTGACTATCCTGTGGGGTTTCTATCTGTTTGGGGCCACCTCCCCAGCCCCTTGGAAACACACCTGTGTTCCCCCTGAGGGGACCGCGGGGCCCCTGGGCTCCCTGCAGACACCACTTCAGGGCCTGCTGCTGGCTCTGGCCCGCGTGCAGTGTGCTCTGTTCTAGTCTCCACTGCTGCCAGGCGGCCGCCCAGCACAGGGTCCCTGCTGCCACACGGTGCTGGAGGCCAGCAAGCCAGGACAGCCTGGCATCTTGGGGCTGCCGCTGCCAGAGCACGGCCAGCAGTGGCAGCAGCAGCAGCAGGAGAAGGAACAGCAGCAGCAGCAGCATCTCCAAGCAGCTCCTGGGAGGAGGAAGGGACCCAAGTTCTGGTCCTGGAGGGGAGGAGAGGATAACCCATTTCTCCCTCACCTTAAGCCCCCTGTACCACACGAGAAACCCAGGAAAAAGGAAGTCTGGGAAGAAGCCAGGACCCATCAGGCAGGTGATGCAGAGGAGACAACATCAAGGCCTTGGAGTCACACTGACCTGAGGTCGGACACTGGCTCTGACACTTGGTTAGCCGTAGGGCCCTGGGTAAGTCAGCCAGCTGCTCTGGGCTCCGTTCCCCTGTCTGTAAAATGGGAATAATAACAGCTTCGCACAAGATATAGACAGGGTTTGACACAGTGCCTGGCACACAGCGGCTGCTCAATGACATGTCCTGCCCACTCCTGGGTGGCTCTGCTGCATCCCAGGATCCACCCTGTCCCCGCTCCGGGCCCCTCCTAAGCCCCGGGGAAGTGGTTCCATGTCCCACGTGCACCTGTCATAGCCCACTTGCGCAGACTCTCAGCACCCAGGGCCCCCTCGGCGGTGGGTACTTGGGTCTCTGTACACAGCCAGTCAGAAAGATGGAGCCGTGGCTTTAAAGGGAGGGGCCCTGATGGGGAAATCCGGTCACGGGCCTGAGGGAGGAGATGGGGGGGGGGTGCTCTTAAAGGGACAGCTTGCCTAAGGGTCCAAGCCCAAACTGGCAGGTGGGAGGAAGCTACCACGGGAGACTTCAAACTCCTGCTGTCTTCAAACTCCTGCAGGTGAAGGAAGAGAAAGCTGAGTGTGGGAAAGAGTTCAGGAAGCAGCTTGAGTTGGGAGAAGGGCGCACCCCAGGAGAGCAGGTTCAAGCTGGAGAACTGTTAAAAAAATTTTTTTTTCTCCCAATCCAGAAACCATGTCCACAAAGATCTACCAGCTTTCTCTCACAAAGGTGGTAGAGAAATAAATCCCCACCCCTGGCATAAGCAACCACAAATCTAGTTGCTCTCCATATAGATTTGTCTGTTCTGGACATTTCATATAAATGGAATCAGAACACGTGGTCTTTTGTGCTGGCTCCTTTCACTTAGCATGTTTTCAAGGTTCTTCCACTTCGTACCGTGTAGCAGTAGTTCATTTCTTTTTATTGCCAAATGTATTTCATGGTATGGATATGCCACACCACATTTACTTATCCGTTCATCAGTTGATGGGCATTTGGGGTCATTTCCGTTCTTTGGCTACTATGTGTAATGCTATTACGGATATTTGTGTACAAGTTTTTCTGTGGATATATGTTTTTATTTTCTTGCATAAAAATGTGATGAATGCAAGGGATTTACTGCATTCCAATGAATAGAATAGCTGGGTTGCATAGTAGCTCTGTTTAACTGTGTAAGGAACTGTTAAACTGGTTTCCATAGTGGCTGCACCATTTTACATCCCCACCAGCAGTATATGAGGGTTTCAAATTCTCTACATCCTTGCAAACACTTGTTATTACCCAACTTTTTTATCACAGCTATCGTAGTGGGGTGTGAAGTGACTTGAGTCTGTTTTAATTTGCATGGTCCCCCATGACCAATGACCAAGCATCTTTTCATGTATCTATTGGCCATTTATACACTTCTATGGAGAAATGTCTTTTCAGATCCTTTACCCATTTTTTACTGGGCTATTTGTCTTTTTATTATTAAGCTGTAAGAGTTCTTTATATATTTTGCAGTCAAGTCCCCTGTCAGATAGATGATTTGCAAATGGATTCTTCCATTCTGTAGGTTGTCTCTTCATTTTCATGATAGTGTCCTTTGAAGCACAAAAATTTTAAATTTTGATGAAGTCTAATTGTCTACTTTTTCTTTTGTTGCTTGTGCTTTTGGTGTCATATCTAGGGACCCATCGTCAAGTCCAAGGTCATGAAGATTTACTCCTATGTTTTCTTCCAATACTTTCATAAAATTAGCTCTTACATTTAGGTCTTTGATTTGTTTTTTCTTGTGGTAAAATATGCCGAAGATTTACCATTTTAACCCGATCAGGTATCCACTTCAGTGGCATTAAGTACATTCACACCATCGTGCAACCATCACCACCATCCATTTCCAGAACTTTTTCTTCTTCCTACACTGAAGTGTGACTCATGAAACACTAACTCCCCATTCCTCCTCTCCCCAGCCTCTGATGACCATGATTCTATTTTCTGTCTTCATGAGTTTGACTCCTCCAGGTAGCTAACATAGGGGCATCCATACAATGTCTGTCCTTTTATGTCTGTCTTATTCATTCAGCATAATGTCTTCAAGATTCACCCATGTTGTGGCATGTGTCAGAATTCCCTTCGTTTTTAAAGCTGAATGGTATTCCCTTGTATGTCTAGACCACATTTAGTTTACCCATTCACCCACCGATGGACACTTGTGTTATTTTCACCTTTTGGCTTTTGTGAATAACGCTGCTATGAACACGGGTGTACAAATATCTGTTTGAGTCCCGCTTTCAATTCTTTTGAGTATATACCCAGAAGTGCTGGATCACATGTTTAACTTTTTGAGGAATCTCCATGGTATTTTCACAGCAGCTGCTACTTTACATGCCTACCTGCAACGCGCATGGGTTCCAATTTTTCTGCATCCCCTACAACAGTTGTTTTTTTGTTTTGTTTTGATAACAGCCAATCTAATGGGTAAGAAGTATTTCATTGTAGTTGTGATTTATATTTTTTTTTTTTAGAAAAAATTTTTAAGTTTCTTTTTATTTATTTTGGGAGAGATACAGAGAGCAAGCGGGGAGGGGCAGAGAGAGATGGAGACATAGAATCTGAAGCGAGCTCCAGACTCCGGGCTGTCAGCATAGAGCTCAACTCGGGGCTCCAACTCACAAACGGTGAGATCATGACCTGAGCCAAAATCAAGAGTCAGATGCTTAACTGACTAAGCCACCCAGGTACCCCATGATTTGCATTTCTAACGACTGAGCATTTCTTGTGTATTTATTGTCCACCTGTATATCTTTAGAGAAATGTCTACTCACATCCTTTTCATTTAAAAAAGGGGCACCTGGGTGGCTCAGTCGGTTTAAGCGTCTGACTTTGGCTCGAGTCATGATCTTGCAGTTCGTGAGTTCTAGCCCTGCATCGGGCTCTGTGCTGACAGCTCAGAGCCTGGAGCCTGCTTTGGATTCTCTGTCTCCCTCTCTCTGCCCCTCCCCAGCTTGTGCTCTTTCTCTCAAAAATAAGTAAACATTAATTTTTTTGTTGTTGTTGACTTGTAGGAATTCTTTATATATTCTGGATATTAATCCCTTATCAGACATATAATTTGCACATATTTTCTCCCAATCTGTGGGTTGTCTATTCACTCTAACAGTGTCCTTTGATGCATAAAGGTTTTTGTTTTGATGAGGTCTACTTTTTTTAAAAGTTTATTTATTTATTTATTTATTTTGAGTGAGAGAGAGCACGAATGGGGTTGGGGCAGACAGAGAGGAGAGAGCGAGAATCCCAAGCAGACTTTGCACCAGGGCGGAGCCCAATGAAGGACCCAACCAACCAACTATGAGATCATGACCTGAGCCAAAGTCGGATGCTTAACCGACTGAGCCACCCAGACACCCCGATGAGGTCCAATTTATCTTGTGTTGCCTGTGGTGTCATGGCCAAGAAATCATTGCCAAATCCAATGTCATGAAGTTTTCTATGGTTTCTTCTAAGATTTTTATAGTTTTATCTCTTACATTTAGGTCTTTGATCCATTTTAATTTTTGTACATGATGTAACATAAGGCTCCAACTTTATTCTTTTTTTTTTTTTAATGTTTTTATTTTTTTGAGAGAAAGAGTACGCCCACGTGCATGGTCAGGAGAGGGGCAGAGAAAGAGGAGGACAGAAGGATACAAAGCGGGCTCCACGCTGACAGGCTGACAGGCTGACAGCAGCAGCCCGATGCAGGGCTCGAACTCCCCAACTGTGAGATCACAACCTGATCGGGCACTCAACTGACTGAGCCACCCAGGCGTCCCTCTCCACCGCCCCCCCCCCCAACTTTATTCTTTTGCATGTGGCTATCCAGTTGTCCCAGCACCACTTGTTGAAAAGACTATTCTTTCCCCATTGCATGGTTTTGGCACTCCTGTGAAAAATCAGTTGACCACGGACACATGGGTTTCCTTCTGGACTCTGAATTCTATTCTATGGATCCATACATCTATCCTTATGCCAGTATTACACTATGTTGATTATTGTTGCTTTGCACTAAGTTTTGACCTACTGTGACATGTGACTACTTCAACTTTATTCTTTTTCAGTTGGTTATTTAGGAGTATATTGTTTAACTTCCATATATTTGTGAATTTTCCAGGGCTTGTCTTGTTATTGTTATTTGGGTAGTGAGTGGCTGATCATTTTAGTGAGTCCATATACTTCCCACCCCCCACCTCCCTACAGTGCAAAGCCTCTGCTATTGCTCATTCAGGGGGTGCAGACTTGAGTATGCCCAGTCACCCTAGCATGACAGTGATTTTCACCTCTTTCCCTGACCACACCCAGCTGTTAAACTACACGAATTGTTGGCTAATTGCTATATATTTTCCAACAATGCTTTGGGGGAAGAAATGGCTCCACAAACTGATCCAATCAAATTCAGGTTTCTTTGAAGGGACAGTTTCACGGCCAGTGTTTGAGATTTGTTCTGACCCCGAGAGAGCTCCTCCCGGCCGTCTCTTTCCCCATCTTTCTCTAGCACACTCGCTAGCCCAGCTCAACCTCTACCTCCGATAAAGCTATCATTCTCCTGCCACTTGCCTTTCACAACCTCCAAGGTTTCAGAGAGCACCCTTAAGTTTGAACTTCCCTTGCAAATGAAGTCCGTTCTTTTGAGGAGAGATTCGAAGTTTTCTGTTTCAGAGCCTGCCTCTCTGTCCCGCCCCCCTCCCCTCCTCCTCCTCCGTATCTCTTAGCCCTGATCATTCTTAAGCTGCACACCCACGTCTCCTTGGACATTCCAACGTATCCGGATTTGTACTCAATCTTCCTCCCAACCTGCTCCTCTCCCACATCTTCCCCTCCCCATCTCACTGAGGAGCATCTCTATCAATTACTTCCCAAGCCAGAAACCTGGAATTACTCTAGACTCCAATCCTGCTCTCCAGCATTGGTCACAATGTCTGCATAGTAGGCCTCAGGGCCACTGCTGTGGTATCCTCATCTAGAACCTCCTCTCCTCTGACCCACACTGTTGAAACAGCCTCCCCGGATCCCTGCCTTCCTGTTTTGCCTCCCTTCAATCCATCATACACAGTGTCACTATAGAATTTCCTAAAATGAGACTCTGGCCATTCCTTTGCTTGAAGTCTGGTAAGGTTTCACTTGCCATCATGCTCAGGTGAAGTTTAAACTCTTAGCCTGGCACACTAGGCTTCATCACTGGCCACAGTTCTCAAAGTGTGGTCCTTGCCCCCGTATCACCTGAGAACTTGTTAGAAATGCAAATTCTGGGGGCGCCTGGGTGGCGCAGTCGGTTAAGCGTCCGACTTCAGCCAGGTCACGATCTCGCGGTCCGGGAGTTCGAGCCCCGCGTCAGGCTCTGGGCTGATGGCTCAGAGCCTGGAGCCTGTTTCCGATTCTGTGTCTCCCTCTCTCTCTGCCCCTCCCCCATTCATGCTCTGTCTCTCTCTGTCCCAAAAATAAAATAAAACGTTGAAAAAAAAATTAAAAAAAAAAAAAAAAAGAAATGCAAATTCTGGGGCACGTGGGTGGCTCAGGAGGTTCAATGTATGATTTCAGCTCAGGCCATGATCTCATGGTTCGTGAGTTTGAGCCCCCAAAGGGCTCTCTGCTGTCAGTACAGAGCCCGCTTTGGATCCTCTCTCTCCCCCTCTCTCTGCTCCTTTCTTGCTCACTCTCTCTCAAAATAAATAAATTAAAAAAAAAAATGCAAATTCTGAGGCTGAACCCCAGGCCTACTGGCTGGGACACTCTGGAGAGTCGTCCAGCGATCTGCACTTTAGCCAGTTTTCCAGGAGATTGTGATGCAGGCCTGAGCTGAGAAGCAGACATCACCCTCTATCCAGCCGTATCTGGCCCTCCTGCATCTCCAGCCTCTGCCTGTGCTGGTGTCTCCACCTGAATGCCTCTCCTAACTCCCATGTGTTCTTTAGGGGTCAGCTCAAGCTAACTGGTGCCCTTCTTCCATGTTCTCTTGTATTCCCTTATGGCCTCAGGACAGCTTTATTGCAGCGCGAGCCAATCTCCTATCATGTTTGGTTATGTTTGTCATCTTTCCTGGGCCACGATCCTCTTGAGGGCAGAACAATTTCTCCTCCCACTCACAATGCCCAGCTCAGAGCAGGCAACTCGAAATGTGCTTGAAATTTAAGGGTAAGCTTTGTAATGGGAACAGTGTGGAATCAGGAGGCTAGGAGGTACAGACGATTACTCTAATTTTTAAAACATCATATGAACAGGAAGGTAAGAAATGCCCCCTCTGCCATCAAAGCTAGGACACACTCTCGAGGCCACCAGTTCTGTTTTTCACAGTCACACTGATGATCGCAAATATTTCCCTATCAAAGCCACCCTCCCTCACCACCTCGATGGAAAAAAAAAAACAGAACTCAATATTGTCCCTTCAGAGGAAGCCTTTATTGTAACATAAAATACACAATTTTGTGACTGCCCCAGATTGTACACAATACTTTTTTGGTGGCTACATACTAATCTGCCTCAACACTAAAATATGTATCTGAATAATTCACAAAGTTTTAAAAAGAAAAATTATAAAAAGTATACTTCCACTTTAAGTTCTATTCACTTTTAGTCTCCCCACCCCCCTACAAAAACCCGGCACATACCACACATTGAAACATTTGATGACTTATGTGTGTGCGTGTCTGGGGGCAAGTGAGAGGCAGAGGAGGTCAAGACTTGCCACTGCCTCTTTTGTGGTTTGCAGGAACAGGGAGAAAAGAGAAAACACAACGCAGATAGCGAGCATACCTTTCAGTCAAACATCTCTCCCGTCTATCAGCGCAGCCTCAGGAAAACGGAGGACAGGTCAGCGACCGTACCAGCATGGGACCCCTCTGCTCGGGGCAGCCACGCTCTTCGGCTCCTGTCCCCCCAATCTCCAGTGCCAACTGTCAAGGGCAAGCTCTGCCCACAGCACACCCTGGGGCTGGGTCCCTGCCAACGTGAAAGTGTGTCAGTCCCGCCCCGTCAGGGCCGCTGAGCTCCCGGCCGGCCTGCCACGGCACTCAGGGCACTCAGGGGCCGGTGCTGGTGAAGTCCAAGGGGCAGGCAGGGAAGGGCTCTTTATGACTGGGTCCGAGAGTGGTCAGGCCGCCTCCTCCCGCTTCCCCAACACTCATCCTCATGGGTGGAATTTTAATCAAATCTTGAGGGGTATGTAAAGGGCTTAGCGACACCCTATGTCACCGCTGGTATCATGGAAGGGTCGGCCTGCTCCTCAGAGGCAGAGAGATTCTACTGCCTGGCATAGAAAAATAAATCAGTGTATGAAACCAAGCCAGGGCAAACAGCAGCTTTTAAAAAGTCATCTTCCAATAAATAATTTACCACAGAGGAATATTTTCCTTTAACATCAAAACACTGATAAATTCAGAAGTCATTTTTGTAAAAAAAATATGTTTATTTACTCACATGTATAAAAATAAGGTTTTTAGGGCCATTCTCTCCTGGTGTGGTCATTCCTTCTTTTGGAGAAGGGGGCCGGGGGTGAGTGACCTTTAGGCCTACCCCGAAAGCTATACCTGCTTCCCCCTCTTCCCACCTGACTGCGATAGACCGTTCCTTCCTTCTGGGGTAAAGCTACGGAAGAAATCGTGGACGTTGTACTGAAGCTGTTTTGTTTGGTTTCTGCAGCTTACCAAACTTCCTAGGAAACCCACTGACTGTGTTGCCCCAGATTACCAACGCTGACACCCAGTGGCCCGTACCAAGTGGGCAACAACGTCGCTGAGCACGCTGGCCCTGGGTTCGAACTGCACGCCCACCGGCCCCTCCCTGAGATGGCCCGTGTGGACAGTGAAGGGAATCGAGGTGACCTGGGTGTGAATGGCACAGGACCTGCCACAGGAAGAAAGGGCTGTGATATCAGATTAGGGTGGGAAGAGCAAAACAAGAAGTCCCGATTTAGAAACAAAACACCAGTCAGCCTGTGCGAGTGGCCACCATCAGTAAACCGTGGGGTAGCCGCGCTCGGGCGGAAGGACGGGCAGACCAGAGGGCAGCTGCTCCGGGTGGCAAGGCAGCTTTCTCAGCGCCTGTGGGCCACGGCCTGGCCTTCCACTCTGGCTGCGACACAAAGGACATCAGCACTGTAAGCTGCGGTTATGTGACCCTCTTTTCTTTTCTCTGGTTCATCAAACGTGTCTGTGCACGTGCACACACACAGAACTGAGGGGCAATTCACACAGTGGATGGAAGGAGGGGGAAGGAGAGAACATGTAGATGGGTTCAGTGTTACTTAAAAAGCAACTACCCATCAGACAACCCGTGACTTCCCTTGCCCCAACAATCACTGTATGTCCCCGCTTTTTCCCATCCCTACCCAGGAAAATGGGAGTCAGGGAGAGGGAAGGAGGGAGGACGGCTTTCTTTTTCAAAAGGCAATTTGTACATTTCAGAGGAAAGCAGAGACAATCACGGTTATATATCAGTTGCTTGGTAGACACAGTGACAAATCTCACAGGAGAGGTGCTTTCTCCTCCCTTTGTCCTTCTCTGACTTGAACAGCCACATGTCAAAGTTCAGCCACCCTCTGGACACATGGCCAAGTTCCAGGGTTCATGGAACTACTGCCTTTTACACAAGGTTAAAACAACCACAGCCACTGTTTATGGCCCCAGTGCTGCAACTAAACTCTGGACAGCAAGGGGGAGAAACAGCCCAATGTGAAAACTCACCCACACACACACCCACACACCCTCACACTCACACACTCACACACGTTCCCTTCACTGGTGCCACCATGCACAGAAACACTAAAGTCACAACTAGTATTAACACTTCACATTATGAGTATTGTTTCCAAAGAGAAGCGATTCATGGAATTAAAACATCCACAAGAGTAACTCCTCTGGCGAGGACGAAGAAGCTAAAGATGGAGATGGAGGCGTCATGACTGCGCGTGAGGGATCCACTGACTGTCCATAGGTCGGCCCAAGAGCTCTTCCACACGCCGCGCCACATCCATTGTGTCATCCAGATCAAAGTCTCCATCATTGTCAAGGACAGGGTCAGGGCTTGGGAGAAAAAGATAAGAGATAAAGGGAAGGGGAAGGTTGCCCAAGGCCAATGATGAGCCACAGAGACCACCCCAAGCCCCACACCCCACTGGGTGAACAGCCCAAGATGGCCTGTGCCCTTGGCCTAGGCTTCAGGGGAAAGATGCTCCTGATCTGGACAGTGGGGAGTAGAGTCCTTTGCTATCTGGACGGAGAGGCTCAGGCTGGAACACCCACCCCAGCTGTCCCTAACCCTGGCTGTCCACACATGTAAAGCCCATGTGCTCCTTATACAAAGCAAGAAAAATCTACATTTTGAGAGAGAAGAGTAGTTGACATTTGCCCAACCCCATTCTAAACTACCAATACCTTCTGTTCAAATCTCTGTCTCCCACCTGGGCATATGCTGGTGCCTGGCCTGGGTGGTCTCAGACCTACAGGAGCTCTGGGTCCCTTTGTCCACCAGCCCCCCGGGGCCCAGCCTGAGCCCCAGAGAACACAGCCCCAGCCCCAGCTCCTCCCTGCGGAGCCCCAGAGAACACAACCTACTTCTGTGGGTACATGTTATAATGAGCCTGGGGGCACACGGCTGGGGAGGGGGCCTGGTCCATGTAGGTGGCGCTGGCCCCGGCAGAGTCTGTAGACACATTCACAAACCTGCAGGAGGAACAGGAGAAGCCTCAGTGACCTCAGGGCAGCGGCTGACTTGGGGAGGGCTCAGGGGGCATGTTTACATCTCTTTGGGGTGTGGAAGCACAAAGCGCCCCCTGGGCCTGGGGGTCCGGCTGCGGGAGTGGGGTCCTGGGTCCTGGTCCCATTGAGACTAAGCTCAGTTCCCTCTCCGGGGGCTGAGCCAGGTTTCAAGGGGCCAGGGGGTGCTGGGCCCTACAGGGCCTGTAAGCGGGAGGGGCAGCGGTGAGGGGCGGAGGGGGGGCGGGGGGAAGGGAAAGGAGGCAGAAGACCAGGGCTGGACCCTGGACACTTACTCAGGGACCACTTGCTTGATCTGTGGCTTCACGTATCCGTCCACCGCTTTAGCTGCCGAGTGGGGGGATGGTGATGAGAACCAAAGTTCTCAAAGAAATGAAAATGCAATCTCCCTTAAGAATCACAGCTTTTCTCATGACAGGACACAAGCACCTAATTCTATCTTAGGATCTGATACAAGCACTTAATATTTGAATCTGTTAGGGGGACCTGGTGTAGGAGAAGCCTTAATATTAAAAATGCAAGTTAAGATATCTTCCGAGTTGGCTTGGATGTGTTGATAAATTCTTCAAGCCACAGAAAATGTATGCTCCAGGACAAATCTAAACCAAACATTAATTGCACACTAAGTGTAAAAAGAAAATATATCTTAAAAGTTTAAAGTCACAGATGTGGCCGGGTGGCAGGATTTGCTTTGTGTCTCAGGCAACAACACTGGGAGGAGATCAGAAGAGAACACAAAAGGGAACACATTGTCAATCACAGAGAGAAGAACAACTGTCGTAATTAGAACTGCCCACAAAAGAAACGGGTTGTCTTGGGAAAAACTGATTTCCCGACCCCTGGAGATCTTCAAACGGAAGGAGTACAAACACTTGTCAGGGGCTGCACAGAGAAATCAAAGAAAGGAATGAATTTGACTTGGTGGTCCCTGGAGTTACTCTGACTCTGAGAATCTCCTCTTTTAGGAAAGGGAGTGTCATGCAGGTGTCTGTGTGCTCTTTTGTGTCTGTGGGCTTTCTACATTTGCGGGTAATCTGATGGTCACTCATCCAGGTGAGTGCTGTCCATGCCCTGTGGCTGGTTAACAAGAATGTCTGTGTGTCTCTCTTTCACTCTCCCCAGAATCCCCACTGGGATGTGGGAGGCTAGAGGACAGATCGGAGAGTGGTCTGGTCAGCCATAGTTACCTTTTTAAGAGGCTGACTGTAGAAACCCAGTTAAGTGAGTAGTAGGAATGTGATAGTCTGAAGCCGGTGAATGAAGTCTCATTTCTTGGGTATGTGAGTATGGGAATACATATAATCCTAATGATGTCAGACAATGAAGACGACACTAAGGTCAAGAGGATAAAAAGTTTGTCAGTGAAACAGTCCAAGATAATGAAACGGCACACGGGGCACAAGTTGCTTGTTACCCTAACCTGCTTCTTCTAAGCCTTCAAATGTCAGGAGCTGCCTTTTTATAATACTGCATACTTTTTGTGCTTTACAGTTTCTTTCTTTTTTTTTTTTTTTTAACGTTTATTTATTTTTTGGGGACAGAGAGAGACAGAGCATGAACGGGGGAGGGGCAGAGAGAGAGGGAGACACAGAATCGGAAACAGGCTCCAGGCTCTGAGCCATCAGCCCAGAGCCCGACGCGGGGCTCGAACTCACGGACCGCGAGATCGTGACCTGGCTGAAGTCGGACGCTTAACCGACTGCGCCACCCAGGCGCCCCTGTGCTTTACAGTTTCTAAAGAATTTTATGGATTGGCAAAAAAGATAAAACCCAAAGAAATGCTGTAAAAAATAGGATTTAAAAACCTAAACTAGCTGTGCTAACAGAAAAAGAAACCATGGTAGATTTAATCCAAAATACTGCATAAATCTGAAAAATTTTGGCTTATATTCCCACCTAGAAATAGAATCATCCTTGCAGGGTGGGAAGGCATGATATAAAAGGCTCTATACAGGAAATAGGTTGATGAATGATTAGGCTGTATAGAAAATACAAGTTTTGCACTTCAGCAAAATAAAACTTAAATGTTAAAAGAACAATGACATACTGAGAAAAATATTTGCTATTATAATAAAAGGCTTATTTACTATATAAAAGTTCTTACACCTTATTAGGAAAAGATGGAACCCCGAAAGAAAAATGGACAAAGAATAGAAACACACTTCACAGAAAAAATAGAAACAGCCAGTAACATGGAAGTGAAGAAATAGACTCTGGAGCTAGACTCTTTGAGCTCAAACCCTGGTTGGTCACTTTCTAGCTGTGTGGACTTTGGCAAATTATGTTACTTCTCTGTGCCTCAAGTGCTCCTATGTAAAGTGAGGAGAGTAACAGACGTACCTCCCAGACCTGTTCTGAGGATTAGATGAGATACTATATGAAAGCTGCCCAGGAAGGGCCCAGTGCACAGGAAGTACTCAACAAATGTCAACTGTTATTACTCTAGTTACAATTTTGCTATTATCATTATGCGAAAAGACATTTGATCTTGCTTAGAATCAAAGAAATGAAAATAAGAACCAAGACACCATTTTTATGCCAGTCAGACTGGCAAGAATGAAGCCAATGAACAGAATCTATGACTGGCAGGGGATATGGAGGAGCAGGTGGTCCAACAGACATCGGTGGGAGTGAGAACGGATTCCCCATTCTGGAGGGTGATTCTGCAAAGATCTGTCAAAATGCTTAAAAAGCATGTATATCCTTTGATACAAATTCCACTTTAGGAGTTTATCCCAGGGTAATAGTTGAACAAGATTAATATACCAGGTTATCTCAATATTTTTTATTTCTTTATTTTTATTATTATTAGTCTTTAAGTCAGCTCTACACTGAACACGGAGCTTGAACTCATGGGCTCGAGATCAAGAGTCACACGCTCCACCAACAGAGCCAGCCAGGTGTCCCCAGCTTATCTCAATATTAATTCACAACAGAAAACTGTGAATAACTTAAATTGTCGGTCTCAAATATCCTATGACTTCACTCATAGGAGGACTTTAAGATACAAAACAGATAAACATAAGGAAAGGGAAGCAAAAATAATATAAAAATAGGGAGGGGGACAAAACATAAGAGACTCTTAAATATAGAGAACAAACAGAGCATTGCTGGAGGGGTTTTGGGAGGGGGGATGGGCTAAATGGGTAAGGGGCTTAAGGATTCTACTCCTGAAATCATTGTTGCACCATGTGCTAACTTGGATGTAAATTATAAAAAATAAATTATAGAAAAAGAAAAAAAATTGTCAGTCTCTCAAATCAGTGACATCGAATCACTCACTGTACGTAGAATTCCACGCAATCATTATAGTGATGTTGTAAGATTATACTTACAGACCTGCAACTCTGCCTATGGTATATATAATTTTTAATTTATTTAAATGTTTTATTTATTTTTGAGAGAGAGAAAGCGTACAAGCAGGGGAGGGGCAGAGAGAGAGAGAGAGGGAGACATAGAATCTGAAGCAGGCTCTGGGCTCTGGGCTCTGAGCCCAATGCGGGGCCTGAACTCATGAACTGCAAGATCATGACCTGAGCCAAAGTTGGACGATTAACAGACTGCCTATGGTACCCCTGCCTATGGTACATTTTTAAGTGGAAAAAAAATCAGATCACAAAAGATGATGGATAATACGACCCAAACCGTTTACTGAACTCCAAGCCTGACATGATCTGGCACCCCTATTGCTCTGCCCTAACCTCCCACACTTTCCTGCTCATTCAGCTCTGGCCTACTGGGCCCCCCTCGTGGGGTTTTTCAAATACACCAGTCTTACTCCCACCTCAGGGTTTTTGCACTTCTTCTCTCAACCTAGAAGGTTTTGGTCTAGATTATTGTATGGCTAGCTTCCTCATTTCATTCAGCTCTGTGCTGACAGCACCTTCTCAGAGAGACCTTGCCTGACCACTCTACTGAAATGCTACCCCCATCCTCCTCCCTAACCCGTCTCTACCCCTTGACTGTGCTTTCTTGTCTTCATAGCATCCATCGCTAAATACATGTATTTGTTTGTTTGTTGTCCTTCCACTACTAGGTTGTAACCTCCACACAGGAAGTCCCCAACAAGCATCTTGTGACTGACTGAAGAATACATATCTGCACAGACAGGGAGAATATTTGCTACACTTATTTTTGGTGGTCAATCTCTGAATGAGAGATGCTGTATGTATTTTCTTCTCCATACTTTTCTGGAAATTTTACAATTAATACAGAATACTTTTACACTCAGAAAACAATAAAACCATCTCTGTTTTGAAGAACAGATTTCACCTTTCTAATTTTATTTGATCTAAACTTGTTTTAAAAGCAATTTGAGGGGTGCCTTGGTGGCTCGGTTAAGCGTTGGACTCTTGATTTTGGCTCAAGTCATGATCTCGTGGGTTTGTGAGATCAAGCCCTGAGCTGGGCTTCACACTGACAGCATGGAGCCTGCTTGGTATTTTCTGTCTCCTCTCTCCCTTCCCCTCCTTCCACCTGTGTGCTCTCTCTCTCAAAATAAATAAAACATTAAAAAATAAATAAATAAAAGCAATGTGAAAAAAGATAATAAATTTGTTCCCTTCAATTTGATATTTGGGGTCAGCAGCAGATATGTTTTCTATATGACTGAAGAATATAGCCAAGGATTTACGACTGCCTTGAATAATACTCAAACAGCAATAACTAAATACTGGTTGTGTAGGTTTTCATGCAAGACAGACAGACAGACACACACACACACACACACACGTACACACACAAAAACCAAAAGAAAACTCAAATCGTAACAAAACCAGATCAGAATGCGAACATTGTTACCAGTGGCAGGCTCGCATGGGACTGGTGTGTAGTATTTGGAGTACACTTCATCTTTTGGCCGATCAGGAAACACGTAGATAAGGTAATTCAGGTCCCCTAAGCGGTCAGCCAGGGACCGGATGGAGAAGTCTCTGGTGGTAAAAGGCATCAGATTCCAAAACATCCTTTCCTCTAGAGCAATAAACAGAATAATCGTATTCTAAACATGATTTCTGAACAGGAAATCTTAAAAAATCCAAACATGCTACAAATTAAAGACTCTCCGTTAAAACTGTCCCAATAAAGATCTGTATTTAAAATTAACCACAGGGGGCGCCTGGGTGGCGCAGTCGGTTAAGCGTCCGACTTCAGCCAGGTCACGATCTCGCGGTCCGTGAGTTCGAGCCCCGCGTCGGGCTCTGGGCTGATGGCTCAGAGCCTGGAGCCTGTTTCCGATTCTGTGTCTCCCTCTCTCTCTGCCCCTCCCCCGTTCATGCTCTGTCTCTCTCTGTCCCCAAAAAAATAAATAAACGTTGAAAAAAAAATAAAATAAAATTAACCACAGGTTGTAGTTCAAGTCATTTATCAAAGCCACGGGGGAAAAAGCAGGTAATGCATATGGCACTTCCCTAGAGAGCCAATGATCTCAGGTAGTTTCAAGTTCAAATGGTTTTTCAGTCCCTCTGTAGAAGAAATAGTTCTTATGGACTCCAATCCTTGATTACTGTACAAAACCATCTGAGTGAGACAGGAAGCCTGCCGACAGCCAGAGGCTGCAGAGAGCTGTGAAAGGCTGGGAATATCTTTAAATTGCAAAAAAACTAGCAAGCTACTCTTATCTTATGTTGAGGATCAGTGGAAAAAACTGTTCTTGGATGGAAATAATCTGTGGCCATGCCTTTATGTGGATTAGGAGAAAGGAATAATTAAAATGACTCCAACTCATCCAAGTAATTCTTCATTGAAATAAGCTCAGGGTCGAATAAGGCGGCAGACATTTCAAAAGGGAAGCAGCTGAGATTGTGGACACAATGCTGCATTACAGGTAACCATGTCAGGGTTACACACTTTCGTTTCTCAAAATCAGTTAACTGTGTTTCCCGTGATGTGATTCTACAAGGGCTGCCTTAGCAGCAGCAACTGGGTCCTGGTGACACCTTTGCGCTCCCTTCCTCAGAGCTGACCGCATCACGAATATTCAGTAAGTCATTTGTCAAAGTAATTTTGCATCAGAAGCAGCTAACTAGAGCCGAGATATGTTTTAAAAAGGGAGGAACTCACGAGAATCAAACTTCCAAGCAATGGTGATGCCACCGATTTCAGAGTCGCTGAATCTCAGCAAGAAGGTCCCATCAGGCTTGTTAATGAGTAGGTCATGGGCCTGTTGCTTGTTCACGAAACCCAAAATGGCCCTGGATTGCAAAGGCCAAAGGAACGAGGCAGAGTGTGATGTTTTAACAGAGGAAAGAAGAGCTTCAACCTCTATTGACTTAGGAAATAAGGATTCTCACCCATCATTCCAATGAGGCTTGAGATGTTTTTTTAACACTTCCATCACACCATCAAACCACTGCCAGAAAGTGTAATTTCGTCCTGGCAAATTCTCCTGGTTGGAGATACAACAGTGAACACAAGAAGGCCAAGAGTAACACTTGGAATATTGCCTGCATATCATTTAACTGAAAAAAATCAAATGGAAAACAAACATCTACACTGTCAGAATCGTACAAACATACATGCCTGTCCGAGTTTTACCAAATGGTCCTACAATCAAAAAGCTGAAGAGAGAGGAGGAAAGAAGGAAAAAAACAACGATTACCAACACCCAGGGGACCCCTGCTATAAACACCTCCACCTGGATCTGAGCTTTCTCTGCTGTTTTTGAATTAGGTCATGTAAAACACCTGGGGGGTGGGGGCCGTAAGCAAAGAAACAAAAGTTGGATTTAAAGTCAAAGATGTGGGGCACCTGGGTGGCTCAGTCATTTGAGCGTCCGACTTCAGCTCAGGTCACGATCTCACAGCTTGTGAGTTCAAGCCGCATGTTGGGCTCACAACTGTCAGTGCAGAGCCTGCTTTGGATACTGTCCCCACCCCCTCTCTTTCCCACCCCTGCTTGCACTCTCTCAAAAATAAAATGCTTAAAGTATACATACACACACACACACACACACACACACACACACACACACACACAAAGTCAAAGATGTGATAGGTGACATTTGAATTCCCCGATGCTAGAGGAGAAACTTCCTCTACCAGCATTCCCTTTTGTGGGCTGAGGGTCTTGGGGGGAGTCTGGTTTTGCAGGGTCACACAGCAGCGAGCACCAGCGAGTCCATGGGAAACAGCCATGGACTTCTGGCCACAAAAGCTTTACTTCTTTTGAGATATGTTACCTTTTGCTTTGCTCTGTTTCCTTTATAAAGGAAAAAAATGCACTAGCTGCACACAAAGCCCAGCTTACTTAAATATTCAAAGATCTAGTTTTCTACATAAAAAAAGCTATGTGCTTATCCATCTATTCAGAAACTGGTGATTACGCTGGGCACATTTTATTAGCATCATGAAGAACAAGTGCCCTGGGGCAGGAAGACTCTGGAAGGCATCTGGTTTGGAAGGACTGATCTAATGGCAGCTGGCGGCAGGTCCCTCACCCTGTTGAACTGGGACCAGGACACGGACATGCCATTATAGTCTTCAAGGTGGCTGCTGCTGCTGTTGAACAGTTTCTGTGCCAGGAACACGAGGTTCTCCTTGGTCAGGCCCCGGTTGCTCTGCACTTCGGCCTTGAATTTCATGTTGAGCGCCTCACACAGCTGCGGCCACAGCACTTTGTCGGGCACGGCAAATGGCACCCTGCCCTGCGAGGGACAGAAGCCAGGATCTTAGGAGAAAACAGTTGCATGATTTATTCATTCCACCCACAAAACAAAAACAGTGATGGCTCAATGTAGTCACACACATTTGTCTTGCTGAGCCTGAGGATAAATTCTAACTTTTATGGCATATGCAGCTCTGTGAGATGCAGAAGGTTCCATTTTGCCTTCTTTACACACAGCCTAGAAGGTAACCTCACACTGTCTATGGTGTTTTGTAAATGAGCTGCTGAATGTACAGTTTAAGCCTACGTTCGAAAGGCCGCAGAAACAAAACGTGACCAAAGGTCTGGTTTACTCCGTAAACCCCATGGGAACAGAAATCTGAAAGACTGGTTCTCTAAGGGCAGGCAGAAAGAATGGGTGTGTGCTCACGCACGTATGTGCACAGGTGTGATCTTTGCCCTTGAACTCCAGCTCAAACTGAAAAAATTTCATGCGGAAGAGTGGAAACTGTGAGTTGGACCACTTTATTCAGAAACAGTTTACAACATTAATTTTTAATAAACTGTTTTTTCATCCTATTCGGCCATAGTTCCTCCTCTTCTTTTTTCATTATTACAAAAAATTGTTTTGGAATAGGCAATTCCTTCACATGACATAAAATTTAAAAAGCATGGGAGGGTATCTGATGGAGTCACTTTCTTAAACCTGTGTCCCACCCAGCAGGCCCAGAGCATGTAATCTAGTTGACCGTGTATGCCTCCACAGGTATTCAATGCTTACCAAGAAACACACATTTTTCCTTTCAAAAATTATAAGTAGTAGCATAAAATCCACATGTTCTGCATCTTCCTTTTGTTCACTTAATTCTATCTCTGCAAGACCTTACTTATAGCAGCACATTCAAGAAATTTCTTTTTGTGGCTGCTAAATACCCCACAGTCTTGGAAGAACAATACGATATTTAACCAGGCCTCTGTAGACAGACATCTGTGTGTCAGCCTAGCAATCTTCAGCTATGACAGACAATGCTGCGATGCACGTGAGTCATCTGACACATATGCAAATATATCTGTAGAATAAATCCCCACAAGTATGTATTTATTTTAAAACAGTGTGAGATGTACGCCAGTCATTAACACAACTGAAAATGTTAAAAATGCTTATTTATTTAGGCCAGGCCTAAATAAACTTAGGCAATTTATTCAGTAACGGCATGCTGCAGGAGATGTTGAAGTCACATGGGGAGCGAGCTCGGTGGGCAGGCAGGGAAGGGAATGAGAGAAGAGGGGCACTTCTATCCAGGAGGCTTATTAGGAAGCAACGCAGGCAGAGAGTTTTGAGAGGAGACTCAAACTCAAGATTTGTAGAATGGGCACAGTAGGATTTCTGCTAAAAACCTCGCCTTTTGCAGCCAAAATATTGTTCTTTAAAGAGGACCATTGAGATAACTCGGTTAGACTCTTCACCTTAGAGTCACGTTAGACAAGCATTAGCTTTTATGTCCTGAATACCTACCATATGGACTACTCTCCACTGTAAATGTACAACATCTACAACTTTCCCTGATGAAATGTTCTGAAAATGCTCAACAAGCACACACTAGTGGTTTTATGATTTGATGTATAAGTCAATAAAACCATATTCATTCCCTCAGACAAAGCACCTCATTCTTGGAGAGACGTGGGATGAATCACATAACCTAAAATTTGGAGCACATTGAATGGCACCCTCATTTATTGGAGGGAAGTTGACAGGAAGCAACTGCTAAGCTAAAGTAACCTCCTGAGAGGTCTCGCTTCTGGAAGGAAACTGGGAGTCCCAAATTCCATTCATGGTCTCACCCAAAGATTCAAATTAATATTTACTAAGTATCGACTATATGACAAGCATTTTGTATTTCGTATGTTACCTAATTTCATTTCTTTCTTTTTTTCTTAAGTAAACTCTATGCCCAACATGGGGCTTGAACTCATGATCCCAAGATCAAGATTTGCATGTTCTACTGACTGAGCCAGCCAGGAGCCCCTGAATGTTACCTAATTTCATCTTCCTAACAGCACTATGAAGCATTATTATCCCTGTGGTGCAGACACTTAGGGAAACTTAGGCTCAAAGAGGGAAAGTGAACTCCCCATGGTCACAACATGAGGAAACGGTACGGCGTGAGTTCAGCCCTTGGCCAGACTCCAAGCCTATGCTCTTTCCATTCTCCACATACTCTCTACCCGCCCACTGTAGAAAACTACAGTTTTCTATGCTTTCCTGGGGAAGAACACATAAAAGAGATTCAGGACACCAGCATCAAGATCTTGAGACCCACAAGTTCGAGGGATTGACTCACAGGCTCTGCAAAAGCATTGTCCCAAAGAACAGTGGCCGTCGCATTGTTGTCTTGGCTGCCATGGACAATCACCACCACCGGGAGGGAGAGAGTCTAGAAAGACAAAGGAAAAGGGCTGAGCACCCAGAGCGGCACATTCCTGTCTTGCTTTTGTTTTCCTCTATCACAACATATTCATTCTCTCTTCAAGTTTCAGTAAATGTCACCCGTGAATACAGAATCTCAATGGCTCCAAGAATCACAGGACTTTACACAATGGTGCAATCTTAGAGATTTTCGATATTTTATTTATTTTCTTAATGTTTATTTTTGAGAGAGACAGAGCATGAATGAGAGCGGGGAAGACAGAGATGGAAACACAGAATCTGAAGCGGGCTCCAGGCTCTGAGCTGTCAGCACAGAGCCTGACGTGAGGCTCAAACTCACGAACTGTGAGATCATGACCTGAGCCGAAGTCAGACACTTAACTGACTGAGCCACCCACGCGCCCCTTAAGTTTAGTTATTTATTTTCCGAGAGAAAAAGAGAGAACGCAAGCAGGGGAGAGGCAGAGAGAGGGAGAGAGGGAATCCCAAGCAGGCTCTACACTGTCAGCGCAGAGCCTGACACAGGGCTCGAACTCACGAACTAGGAGATCATGTCCTGAGCTGAAATCAAGAGTTGGACACTTAACCAACTGAGCCACCCAGGCACACCAATGTTTATTTATTTTTCCCTGTGCAAGCAGGGAAAGGGCAGAGAGAGGGAGACAGAGGATCTGAAGTGGGCTCTGGGCTGACAGCAGAGAGCCTGATGTGGGGGGTGAACTCACAAACCCGGAGATCATGACCTGAGCTGAAGTCGGATGTTTAGCTGACTGAGTCCACCCAGGCATCCCCAGATTTTAGGTACTTTAAAAGAGATGTTGCTACGACTTCACTCATATGAGAAATTTAAGATACAAAATAGATGAACATAAGGGAAAGGAAGCAAAAATAAAAACAGGGAAAGGGACAAAACTTAAAAGACTCTTAAATACAGAGAACAGAGGGTTGCTGGAGGGGTGGTGAGAGGGGAGATGGTCTAAATGGGTAAGGGGCATTAAGGAATCTACTCCTGAAATCATTGTTGCACCATATGCTAAATTAAACAATAAATAAATATTAAAAATAAATAAATAAATAAATAAATAAATAAATAAATAAATAAGATGTTGCTTGGCTATTTCTGAAGGATACACTAAGTTTCTCAAATGGAGAACAAGAGAAAAGAGAAAGAATATAGAGACATTTCTAGGAAAAAAGAGCAAGTAACAAATGTCTAAAACTTACTACAAACTGTTACTCAAATTCATCTGGAGTGATGTTTCTCGAGATTCATTCCTACCTATTTCTCCAGCTATTTTAGTTTGTTATTACTGTAGCTCCTAAGAGAATCTAAGAGATACAGTTTTAAGGATGAAGTCTCCCCAGTTTCTGTTCATTAACAGTAAAGACACTATGTGATCAAAACAACTTTTTTCTTATATAAAGTACACACACACACGCACACACACACACACACACACACACACAAACCACAGCTGAGGGAGGCCTTTACCTTGACCTGAAAAACCAGCTCATTTCCACCAACACTGAACTGTGATTCGAACAGGATTGTAAATTTTTCTTCAGTCACTGACTCTGCTCCACGACGGTCAGACCTCTTAATTCGCTTCAGGGACTGCAAAGGAGAGAAATAAGAGGACAAAGCCCACAAACAACCAGGGAAAACGTGTTCTTCCTCTTCTCCCATCCTCACCATGTTCCTGAAGTGTGCGCTCAGGGTGCCGGTGGCTTGGTGGTATTCCATCACACAGCAGTTGTTCAGGATCTCTCCACTGTAGTCGCTGCAGAGAAGAGAGACACTCGACTCTAAACTCATGCATCTCGGTAAACGTGGGGTAGAAATTATATGGGGGGGCAATAAAGAACGTTGTAAAAACCGACGTCATATAGAGGAAATGGTAGCTGCTGAAATATACAAGAAATAAATATACATTAACATAAAGAAATTTTCTTGATTTATCCCTAGTAAATGGAAGATAATCATGCTTCTTTTCACAGAAGTAACTCCTTACACTGTTTCTCTGAGAGCTGGAAGGGGACAGCGGGGCTAATGGGGCTCGTATAATGAATGGCGGAGTCCAGCGTGTGGGCTAGGAGGCCCAAGCACTTCTTCCTGTAGTAAGGACGGAGAAAAGAAGCAGACAGGGGGAAGGGCACACGTACTTGCGGGTGTTCTCATTCTTGAGCAGTGACTTGGCCTGCTGCTCACTGATGATGGTGGCCTTCACCTGGGGGGGGGTTCATGTGCACGTTCAGCTTCCCGCCCACCAGCAGGCGCACCGTCGCTGCAAACTTGGTCTGGGTCTTCAGGACCTGAGGGGGCTGCTTCTCGATGATGAATGTGCTGCGGGGACACAAGTGACCACACCAGACATGATGCCGGCTCAGGGCACAGGGTCTGGTTCCCCTGTGGAGGGAGGCTGCCGGGGCTCAGCAGGCAAATGAAGGCACATGGCACCGCCCCTGTTCCCAGGGAGGCCACTGAGAGTCAGAGGAGATGGCTGGAGGGGAGGCAGTGAAACGACTCAGCAGCTGGCATGGGCTGCGGGGGACAAGGGCAGTCCACATGGTGTCCACAACAGAAACTGGGCAAGGTCAACAGCAAGCAGCTAAAGCAACTGAGGACAGAGCGGGGACGGGGACCCGAGGCAAACAGAGACAAGGACTCAGGCAAGAGCCCACCCACCCCCACCCCCACCATCAGCAAAGCACCGCCTGCCTCCCCCGTGCCAACCGCACGGGGGCTGGGTGTGGCCCGAGGCAGGAATTACCTGGTCACCAGGGCTGAGATGATGTCTGTGATGGTGGCATTGACCTCAGCTAGCATCTCCTCCACTGGGCCAGGGATGGGCAGCTGCTGGCAGAGGTGCTCAGCTCTGCGGATCTGCTGCCGGTTCTGCCAGATGATCTCGGCCAACTTCTCGCACCTGCACGGGAGCCCCAGGCCAACGGGAGGACAATGGCATCACGCCATCCCCCCGGCTCGAGGCTGGGAGGCTCCAGTCCGAGGAGAACGCCCCAAGACCCAGCTCCAGCCTCACCCAGGAAGGCTTTGCGCCTAAGCCGCCACTCCCGGCCACGGAGCGGAGCAGAGCAGAGCGCCCGCCTTCCAGAAACACAGAGAAATACACAGAGGCAGCAAGCCTGAAGTGGGTCCAATCGGCCCGAGCGTCACTCTGCACACCCAGCCCTGCCCCACTCCCCAGCACGGTGACTCCCTTTCTGGGCAGGGGGCACAGACGGGGGCCCCAAAGTCCGCATCAGGAACCAGAACCCCTAGCGAACTAAGTCTTGCCGCAGGACAGAGGGAGCCGGCTGCTCATGGAAACGCAGGAGGCACCACGAGCAGCTGGTTGCACCACTCCCAGCCCCTGCCGCCCCCTCCTGCCCCCCGCCACCCCCCACACACCATTACCAGGACTGCAGCACATCCAGGCTGCCCTCGGGGGGCCCTCCGTTCCCCGCCAGCTGCTGCCGCCGCTTCCACTGGATCAGTTCATCATCCAGAATGATGGTCTGCTGCTTCCGCAGCAGCTGCAAGGTCTTCTGGTGCTTCTCGGCCAGCTCCTGAAGGCAAGTGGGGAGAACACGCCCAACTGCAGGCCTCGGGAGGCAGGGCTGGGGGCCAGGGACCAGGCCCCAGGCCCAGGCCTTCCCCTCTTCCCAACCTGCTCTGCCCACATGCCCCCCACGGGAGAGAACGATCTGGCCTCCAGCTCTGCTGGGTCCTGCTCTCTTCCTGGCTCTAGCCCTCTCTCGGCTTCCCCGCGCCCCTTGGGATGTGCACCTCAAGGCTTGGGAGGAGAGGACGCGGATCCCACTCACCACACGGTACTGCTGCAGCGTCTGGGCCTCCCGCTGCAGCCAGGCCTCCAGGGACACCTGCTTCTGCTGGAGGGCCGTCTCCCGGCTCAGGCGCTCCTGCGGATTCAGCTGGGCCAGCTGGGCAAACTGAGCTAGAGGAGGGGACAGGACACCCATGACCATCATCTCCCAGCTTCCTGCAGGAAGCCCAGGGGAACGCACACACCTGGTCTGGAGGCCAGACCCTCAAGGGACACATCTGACCGATGGCAAGCTGGGCTTCCGGCAGCCAAGGGTGCCAGAGATGAGCAGGCTCTGGTCTCTGGCCTCTCGCCTTTGATCTCCCCTCCTGGGGGTGTGTAGGTGGAAACCTGAGGGTATAGCTGAGGAGGACCCTGCCCCACGGCCTCCCGTCCCACCTCAGTCTACACAGCTGGCTGCCCAGACCTCCTCACGCCACACGGGGTCCAGCTTGGAGCCTCACTGCCTGGTTTGATGTGTGCCCTCACCGTTTACTAACTGGGTGAACTCGTGCATCACGCTTCTGTGCCTCAGTTTGCCCGTGTGCAAAATGGGAGAATCCTGGCCCCTGCTTCGGTGGGTGGCTGAGGATTAAATATGTGGGAACACAGAACACGTTCAAGGAACTGCCCGGCACGCACACGCTGCAGGGATGAGCGTGTCCTTACTGGTCAGGGGGTCCCAGGGCAGGCTTAAAGGGTGACAGAGACCAGTAGCCGCTCAGCCCCACCCCACACATCAGAGCCCCCTCAGGGCAGCCCCTGCCTGCTGGCTTTGTCCCATCTCCAGCTTTGTCCCATCCCCGGGAGCACAGCAGTCTCTCCTAGGGAAGAAGGCATTTCTCTAGGTGCTGGGAGGTGCCTAACGTGTTTGTTTGTCCAGGGTGGGTCACCCTGAGCTCAGCTGACCAACTGGAAGGAGACAGAGAGGGAGAGATGGGGGGGGGGGGGGGGGGGGGGGGGGGGGAGGGGGAGGGAGCGGGCGGGAGAGGGAGAGGGAGAGAAGGGGCGAAAGGGAAAAGGCGAGGGAGACGGGGAGACAGAATGTCCAGGGCCCACTGGCAACACGAAAGCAGCAAGATCCTCTCAGGACAGGGAAGGTTCTAGCACCCAAGGGTGCCAGAGAGGGAGGCAGATTCTCTCCACACTAGCTGCTGGGAAGCTCATCCATGGCAGGAAAGGGGAGTCGGTGAGGCCTCAGTACCCTCTTACAAAACATCTATTATGAAATTCTCAAGACCCAAGGAAGGCAGAAAGAATGATGCAAGAACACCTGTCTTTCAGTAACCCGGCTTAAAGAAATCAAACATTTCTTGGGGTGCCTGGGTGGCTCAGTCATTTAAACGTTTGACTTTGGCTCAGGTCTTGATCTCACGGTTTGTGAGTTCTAGCCCCACATCGGGCTGTCTGCTGTCAGCACAGAGCCCACTTTGGAAACTCTGCCCCCCTCTCTCTGCCCCATCCCCGCTTGCATGCACATGCATGCTCTCTCACAAATATAAACATTAAAAAAAAAAAGAAATCAAACATTTCCACGTTGAAAACTACCTGTACATCCTTCCCTGCTTGCACATCTGTCCCTGCCTCCAAAGGTAACCACTATCCTAAATGCTGGGGTTATTATGCCTTGCCGATCACCTATTTGAACATCCCAGTGTCGGGTGCCTGGCTGGCTCAGTCCATACGGCATGCAACTCTTGGTCTCAGGGTTGTGAGTTCAAGCCCCATGTTGGGTGTGCAGTCTATCTAATTTTTTAAAAAAAGAATATTCCAGTGTCCTTACTTGGGCCTGAGTCAAGAGGAGGTGAGCATCAGCACGTCTTGGGCAAGTTCCTGGCAGGCCGCTGAGGGCCCTCTCACATGGACCTATGTCCTGCCTCATGGACACACAAGCTGGGACACACAGACTAAAGCAACTCTAACAGTCAGGAAAAGCCCAGAGCTAGAAGACAACTGGAAATATGGTTTGGATTCCACTCTCGGGGACTGAGAGAGAAGAATACTGTCCAGGCCTGGAACACAGCAGAGCAGTCTGGAGCCACCTTGGAAATCCTGCCCCCATCTCCAGGGAGGTGGTGGTGAGCCCCACACCTGGGCCCAACCTCCCTATGCAGGTGACCCACTTAGGTCTCTCCTGGCACTTTGCAGAAACTTCTGGGAGGGAGGCCAGCAGACATGAGGCAATTGTCTGCTCCACTGGAGGAAGCTGAGCCTCCCCTTGCACAAATAGATCGATAGTCTGTGTTTCTGATGGGTGAACTTGATACATGAGACTGAACTGACATGGCATGATGGGTACAAACCCAAACCAGAATCAAACCCAAATCCATAAATAGGAAACAGAAAACCCAAGAATAGGGTTGGAAGTACCATCAACCAGTCAAAGGCTTTGGGTAGAACTAATAGCCTGAATTCTCCCGTTCCCTAATCTAGGAAGAGGGCCACCCTTTCTCTTGCGTCAGCCTGAGATGGATTCAGATGGAAGAAAACATGCTAGAATCATCTCGTCAACACTTATTCATACCTACTATGATTCAGCCAATGTGCCAACCTCAGGGTACAGAGATAAGCCACAATCCCTTCTCAAAAAATTTATAATTAGTATGGAAGACTGAGTTAATAATAATAGCAATATCGCTATAAAATTGAGCCCACAAGCACGGTATTAGAGGCGCACATGCTACATAGATGGGTATGTGTCTGTACAGCTGGTCAAGCAGAGGCTTTTCTGGGCTTCAGCTGGGCATGCTTGCAGGGAGACAAAATTAGTATTAAAGTATTAAAGTATTAAAGTCACTCTGCCAAATTCTTAACAAGGCCAATAGGGGGCGCTGGTGGGGTTCCAAGCGTCAGCCTCAAGACTGAGGTTTTCAGTACTTAAGTACCTAGCAGGATTTATACCAGGAAAGGGACCCTTTGCTTATCAAGGCTAACTGAGGTGCATTAGCAGGCTCTGTGTCAGGACAGCCTCTCTGAATAACTGCATAAAACATTAACGGTTTGTCACTACAAACACAGCCCTTAGCCCCTATACTTTCCCTGCTTGGAGAATTTAACAGTTCAGCAAAGCAGCATTTATGAAACACCAATTATATACAAAAGTACTGTTTACTAGACTGTGAGCTTCTTCCCACAGGAGGAAATTCTTCCCCAGCAGACCAGGAGCTCCCTGGGTGTGGGAAGCCTGAGTGAGACCCACACTCTCCAAAGGCAAGCTCGTGACTCCTCCCCTTCCTAAGTCTCATCCTCCCTGCCAGATCTTTTTTTTTTTTTTAATTTTTTTTTTTAACGTTTATTTATTTTTGAGACAGAGACAGAGCATGAACAGGGGAGGGGCAGAGAGAGAGGGAGACACAGAATCTGAAACAGGCTCCAGGCTCCGAGCTGTCAGCACAGAGCCCGACGTGGGGCTTGAACTCACGGACCGTGAGATCATGACCTGAGCCGAAGTCCGACGCTTAACCGACCAAGCCACCCAGGCACCCCTCCCTGCCAGATCTTTAGTGCACATGGTTTCCGGCTACTCCACAGAAAGGGGAGTGCCTCTGAACAGAAACCCCATTCTCTTCCAATTTGACCTGAATTTCCTTGTAGCCCTCACGACACACACCGCCCAGGCGGCCCTGGCCTCACCCTGGATCCTCAGGCTCTCCTGATACTGGATGATGAAGTACTCTTGAGTCTGCTGCAGCTTCTTCAGCTCATTCTCTGTGTCCTGTGTGACCAGTCGCAGCTCCTCAAACGTCTGGTTGATCTGGAGGTGTTTCTGGGACATGGTGTCAGCAAGACTTCCAACTGGAGAAGTACCCTGAGGACATATCAGGGGAGGAGAGTGTGGGCGGAAGTGAGCTGGGCAGTGAGGATGGTAGAAAACCTCAGGCCTTGGGGCCCCTGGGTAGCTCAGTCGGTTAAGGATCTGACTTCAGCTCAGGTCATGATCTTGTCATCCATGAGTTCGGGCCCTGCATCGGGCTCTGTGCTGACAGCTCAGAGCCTGGAGCCTGCTTCAGGTTCTGTGTCTCCCTCTCTCCCTGCCCCTCCCCCACTCACACTCTGTTTCTCAAAAATGAATAAATGTTAAAAAAAAAAAGAGAGAGAGAGAGAGAAAGAAAACCTCAGGCCTTAATCTGAAGAAAAAGCCAATGCTAGCACCTATAACCTAGCGAAAACCCCAAAAGCAAAATTGTGAGTCAGAGGAATTGCAAACATCATTTGTGAGAACTGGTGTGGAGGGGAGATAAAAGGAGGGGGAAATAGGTGACCTGACCAACTGTGGCACCTTCATATGCCATAATAGAAAGTTCTTTCACAGTCTGGCCTCCATCAGAGTTGCCCAAACAGGGTCCATCTAATTCCCTTCAGAGAGACTAGAAGTGAACACATCCAGGATATACCTGGGTTTTTCTACTAATGATGATGACGCCTCATTCCATATTCACGCACTGATCCAGGGCTATGGACCATGTGAGGTGCTGGGGACACAGTGGGGAAGAAGGCTGTGTGAACGTACATCATCTGTGTCTTCACTCAAGACCTTATTCTAACTGAGGGAAGAGGCTGAATCTCTCACAAATGGTATCATGGAGACCCCAAAGTTCTAGGGCAGGCACAGCAAGGATTTTATGGATCCAGCCATTTAAGTGACCTGGTCTGAGCCAGTCCCTCTATGCTTGACTAAGAGAGGGCTCAGCAGAAATCCCTCTTAAGTAATCTCACCTGAACATGAGCATGCCTTTACTCAAAAACTGTTCAGTTGGGGTTAAATTATTTTGCACTTGTTCACATTGTTTTGTGGTGGTAATCTCACCAAGGTCATGAATCAATTAAGATCAGAGACTAGTGTTCTATTTCTTTTGTGCTCCTTAGGACAATGCTCTGTTTATAGAAACATCAACAGATGCACACTGAGTTGTCTTGAGAGATCTGGGTCCAGAGAGAGGGGGCAAGGAAGGACTTCCCAGCTCTTCTCCCCACATCCATGGGACACTCACATTGTTGGCTTCGCGGACCAGCCTCTGCTCGTTGTACAGAATATGCCGTATGCAGCGGACCAGCTCCATGGGGCAGCGGTCATACGTGTTCTGAAAGAACCCAATAGCAGACATCACTTTGTTCCACTCTGTGCTATGGGGCCTAACCCTACCTCAGAGCAGGGGTAAGATTTTATGATGAGGGGACTCCTGGAGACATGATGACATAATCATGAGCAATATGGCTCCTCCAATACTAATGGGGGACAAGAAAAGCACATCACAGGAAACCCAATTACAGTGAGAAGGTAAGGTTATTTTATTTCTTGCCTCCTAATTTGCCTAAAGTACTAGGGTGTCATTCTTGGAAACAGGATACATAAATTTCAAATTTCTCCACGTAAGAGGAGAAATGACACCACCTCGACCGAGCAGTCAAAATTACTACCCCCGGTGCAAGGAAGATGGATGGTGTATGTCTTCAGATGTGATACCCTGGGAAGGACACAACATCACTTACTCAGGATTCTCATCAGGGATGTGTAACCTGAATCTAATCAGAAGGAGACATGACACAGACCCAAAAAGATGTTCATTTTATCTTTAAAAAAACAGATGAGTTGAATTATTTTAAAATATCAATGTAAGAAAAGGCAAAGAAGGTTGAGAACAGTTCCAGATTAAAGTAGATTAAAGAAACATGACAACCAGATGCAATATATGGTCCTGGGCTGGTGGGAAAAAAATGTCCTAGAGGACTTTATTGTGACTCAACTGACTGTTGACAAAATGGAAACACAGATACAAGATTACTGAAAAGTGTTCTATCAATGTTAAATGCACTAAAGATGATAACTGCACTATAACTATGTATAGAAAACGCACACTAAAGTACTCAGGGGCAAAGGGACACGACGTATGCAACTTACTCTCGAGTGACAAAAAAAATGTGTGTGTACGTGTGTGTAGAGACAGAATATGACAAAGCAAATGTTAACAACGGGTGGATCTGGGCATATGTACGGGTTCTTCGTATCAATCCTGCAACTTCCTATAAATTTGAAATTGTTTTCAAATAAAAAGTTTAAAAACAAAAGGCTACAACCACAAAGCCAAACAGTAAGAACGTTATACGGCGAACATGTAAGTCCACAACACTGGGTTCCAGAGGAGAAAGAAAATCTCTACGGGAAGCACTGAATGAAGGAGAGGATTAAGTGTGACCCAGCCTTCACACCCACCTGGAGCTGCGTGGCATAGTGCCCCAGCTTGATCTTCAGTAAGAACCCATCTTCCCCCACTTGGTGCTCCGCCTTCTTCTGCAGCTCCTGCACCAGGCCCTCCAGGAGCTGGGTGGCCTTAATGTTCTCCTGTGGATTATCAAGATCTATTGAGTCCCTAGGGGAAAAAAATTACATACATATGTATACATACATGCACATGAGCCTGTATAAATGCAGCCTCAACGCATCACGCCTTTTCTTTAGCTAAAGTGATTTCTTCATAATGCTCACTGCAAATTTTAGGAAGCAGTTCAATTCAAATCGACTAGATGCCTAATCGACTATGTTAATCTATCCCTAATCCACTAATTAGCTTAGTGGACTAGATATTTTCTTTTCTTCTTCTTTTTTTTCTAAACAACGTACTGCCCTTTCTCCTTCCTCCTACTGACTTCTCTGGTGCTTATGCTATCTGCTTCTAGAAATGAAGGGAAAAGGAAAGTGCTTCGTGTACTCTGAAGGAAATAAGGGCTCTGATAACTTCCTATTTATAGTTACCCCTTAAGGGTGTAAGGGGGCACAAGGTCAAGAATGTTCTACATGCTTTTTCCAGCCTTGACTAGTTCTATGTGCTAATTCCACATATAGTATTTCTTAAGTAAAGGCAGGTGAAACAACACTACTATTTCTAAGGAGCCCTGGAAATGAGATATTAGGACAGAAAGTGCCTGCAACTATGTACACAAATCAGACATTTCTATCTATCACCAGTTGCAGATCTGGGACCTGCAGGCAGTGCTAACTCTTCTAGTGAGGCAGAGAAACCACTCCATGGACTTTGTATTCATTCAGAGGCACTGAACTGGTGACAGGGGTTGGATGGCTTCTCTCCCTTCCTGCCTTCCCTCTTTTCCCCACTCCCTTCTCCAACTCTTTATTTTTTGAAACAATTTAGGCAACAATTGCTACTGGGCAGTACGAAATCGCTTAACTCAGCTCACTGAAGAAACCGAACAGCTGTCAGATTGAAATAACATTCAATTATTGCTGACCGGGTCTGGAGCCAAGCAAGAGATCTAGAGGTAGCTAAAAGGCTCCGTCACCTCGAAACCCCTGAAGTCAGTTAGCAAGTAATTTCAAACAAAGGCACAAACAGGTGTGCCACAACACTGATAATGTAGTTCATCACATAATACGCCCAAATCTGCACTCTAAGCAAAGACAGTAGAGAAAACCAAATTTTAAATACGTGTGCTCTCTGAACTAAATAAAATATGTACTAAATAAAAGCTGGGAGGAATGGAGGGCAGCTGCACCTCTGTTTTGGTTGGCAATAATGCTCCTTGTCTGAGGAACCCACTCTTGAGAAGATCCTGTCTCTGAGCAAAACTCATGGAAATCAAGTACTGGTTCTGGTACTTAAAAACTTAATTCTCGGGGCGCCTGGGTGGCTCAGTCGTTTGGGCGTCCGACTTCGGCTCAGGCCATGATCTCACAGTTTGTGAGTTCGAGCCCCACGTCAGGCTCTGTGCTGACAGCTCGGAGCCTGGAGCCTGCTTCGGATTCCGTGTCCCCTTCTCTCTCTGCCCCTCCCCAACTTGTGCTCTGTTATGTCTCTCAAAAAATAAATAAATGAAAAAAAAAAATAAAAAAACCCAATTCTCTGCTTAAAAGAAAAAAGAAAAGAAAGGAAAAAAAAAAGCCTTTCTTAGCTTAAACATGAAGAACTGAACATTTTTTTATTGAAATCTTTATGTTCTTAAGAAAACCAAAATAAATAAAATTCAGGCTTTCCTTCATAGCAACACAAGTCTTTTAACATTCATTCGGTGAGAAACTACATGGGAGATCTACTAAATGAAATTTTAAATCACCAGAAACTTTCTACTAACAGTTTTCTGAACTCTCCAAATCATTAAAACAGAAACGAAAATGAAAAGGAAATGGAAAAGCACTAAGCAAGGTGCAGCCGACATGCTTATATTTAGCTCTTTTTTTTTTCTTATCACTTCATTACACGAGGCTGAGATTTTTTAAATTGCCCAGAAAATTGCCTTCCTTTGGTGCTCTCTAGTTTTCAAACAAATCTGTTACTAACACATAACCTCAATTATTCCAAGGCAGCATTACTGACAGGTACCCAGCTCTCCCCAGACAGTCGCATAGTGGCCAGCTTCTCCTGGGCTCTGCCAGAGAGGACCCCACCCCGCCATGATGGTGGGGGGCCTGAAGTAGCTGATGAGCACGTCAGATCAGACAGACAGGCTGGTGGCCTCCCAACATGCTCCCAGACCCTGAGCAGAGCAGCAACAGCCTGCAATAATGTTGTCAATCTACTATATTATACTAATTATGAAAGAATTTAAAAACAATTTTATCTCTGCGCATATAAGCAGGAATTCGGAAAATAAAAATAAACACGCTTGTTAAATCTGCCACCAAGACATGACTATTGTTAATATTTTGGTGTACTGGCTTTTAGCCTTTATGGGTATGCATAAACTTTAAAACATAGGGGCACGTGGGTGGCTCAGTCGGTTAATTGTCCGACTTTGGCTTGGATCATGATCTCCCAGTCGGTGGGTTCGAGCCCTGCGTCGGGCTCTGTGCTGACAGCTGAGAGCCTGGAGCCTGCTTCGGATTCTGTGTCTCACACTCTCTCTGCCCCTCCCCCGCTCACACTCTGTTTCAAAAGTAAATAAACATTTAAAAATTTTTTTAAAAACACCAACATCTCCATTGTTAATTTGTTATCAATACATTTTATTAAGTGATATGCATATGCATACCTTAGCTGCCCCATTAAGCACTAAATTCTTTGCGGACATGGGCTTTTCTTTTTTTTTTTTAAGTTTATTTATTTATTTGTTTTAAGAGAGAGAGAGAGAGAGAGAGAGAGAGAGAGAGAGAGAAAGAGTGTGTGCACGAGTGCACGCCAGCAATGACAGGAGAGAAAGAGAGGGAGAGAGAGGATCCCAAGCAGGCTCCTCACTGTGGGAGGACAGTGGACAAGGGCTTTATCTGAACACAGGGCTCAACCCCATGAACCGCAAGGCCATGACCCTGAGCCAAAACCAAGAACCGGACGTCCAAGTGAGCCGCCCAGGCATCCCTGTGGACAAGGGCTTTATATGTTCCTATCTTACACCCTATAGGCACTCAAAACATATTTGTTAACTGTTGTTTATTAGCAGCAATACTCTAATGCTTTTAGCCAGAGTTTACTAAAGGGGGGAAATCCTATTTTAAAAATCCTAAGAGTTATCCCACCTGCTTAAAATCTAAGCTAGGGTTAAATACCTTCTTATGGGTCATGTCGTTGTTTTTTTTTTTAATTTTTTTTTCTTAATGTTTTTATTCATTTTTGAGACAGAGAGAGACAGAGCATGAGCAGAGAGAGAGGGAGCAGGCTCCAGGCTCTCAGCCGTCAGCACAGAGCCCGATGCGGGGCTCGAACTCGCAGACTGTGAGATCATGACCTGAGCCAAAGTCGGACGCTCAACCGACTGAGCCACCCAGGCGCCCCCACGTCGTTTTTAAAAAAATGTACAACTTTTAAAGTCTCCATCATGTTTTCCTTCCCATATGCCCATGTTTCACTAAATCTGATAGAAAAAAACTCTGTTCACTTACCAAGCTTGGCTTTCAATCCACTGGGATAAATAATGTCGCACCTCAATGGGGAAATGCTGACCATATAATGCTTGCATCTGATGAAGGGCATCGCCTTGGAGCTGCTGGGCTTGTATCCACACAGCCATGGTTTGCAACCTGTTAAACAAACAATCAGTGGTTTGGGTGGGGTTTTTGGTTTTTTTTCCCTTCAGCTTTTATTCACAGTTATAAATATTCACAGTTATAAAACCTAGAGACAAATGCTTTTAAGCCCTTCTTGGTAGATCAGTATTTTTGAACTGAATTTTAGCTTTAAAAATGTTTCAAAATGTACACATTCAACGTGGCCGTGGGAAGGTATATAACTGGGTCTATGAAGCTCTGACTATAAAACAAACTGAAGTCCTACAAGTAAAAGTACAAAGCCAACATTAGGGGAAGAACTGCCTATAGCTTTGATATCACATATTCTTTACTTTTGTTCCAAACTTGAAGTAATAATAAGCAGTATTTCTGGGGCGCCTGGGTGGCTCAGTCGGTTAAGTGTCTGACTTCGGCTCAGGTCATGATCTCACGGTTCATGAGTTCAAGCCCCACATCGGGCTTGGTGCTGAGAGCTCAGAGCCTGGAGGCAGTTTTGGATTCTGTGTCTCCCTCTCTCTCTGTCCCTCCGCCACCCTCTCTCTCCCTCTCAAAAATAAAGAAACATTATAAAAATAATAATAAGCAGCATTTCAACAGGATAAATAATTAGCAAAGGGATTTTTAAAAGAATCACTTGTTTTGGATCTGGTATTCTGACTTTTAAGAAATATAATAAATGTGCTATTTTGAAAAAGACCCAGTAAAAGAAGAGTGAAAATATCTAAAGCATGAATTGAACCCTATGTGTTATTACTAGTTACCTAAGCTGCAATGCTTTACACATAAAGGGCACAGATTTATCTGGAAAAATGCCCCAAGTGTCACTTTCTGAGTTACTGTGAAGGAATTTATGAAACAATCTTCTGTTATAGTATTTAAAAATCTCTCTGACATAAAAACAATACATTCCAGCTAAGAATGTATTCTTAAACAAAGAATACAAGAACCATTGTATTCCAATAGTAGGTAGATTTTTAAAACATGCTCTTGACTCTAGAAAAGGTTTTATAAAACTACCAAGATGCCTTCTCAGATTTACCAAAGAATTTTTTTTCAATATATGAAATTTATTGTCAAATTGGTTTCCATACAATACCCAGTGCTCATCCCAAAAGGTGCCCTCCTCAAAACCCATCACCCACCCCCCATCAACCCTCAGTTTGTTCTCACTTTTTAAGAGTCTCTTATGCTTTGGCTCTCTCCCACTCTAACCTCTTTTTTTTTTTTCCTTCCCTTCCCCCATGGGTTTCTGTTAAGTTTCTCAGGATCCACATAAGGGTGAAACCATATGGCATCTGTCTTTCTCTGTATGGCTTATTTCACTTAGCATTACACTCTCCAGTTCCATCCACGTTGCTATGAAGGGCCATATTTCATTCTTTCTCATTGCCACGTAGTACTCCATTGTGTATATAAACCACAATTTCTTTATCCATTCATCAGTTGATGGACATTTAGGCTCTTTCCATAATTTGGCTATTGTTGAGAGTGCTGCTATGAAAGCATTGGGGTACAAGTGCCCCTATGCATCAGCACTCCTGTATCCCTTGGGTAAATTCCTAGCAGTGCTATTGCTGGGTCATAGGGTAGGTCTATTTTTAATTTTTTGAGGAACCTCCACACTGTTTTCCAGAGTGGCTGCACCAATTTGCATTCCCACCAACAGAGCAAGAGGGTTCCCGTTTATCCACATCCTCTCCAGCATCTATAGTCTCCTGATTTGTGCATTTTGGCCACTTACCAGAGAATTTTTAATTCATTTGGCAGAAACTCTCTGGGATCAACCCGATTGCGGCAGCAACATCACTTTCATGTACACAAGGTAGTAAAACTGAATCTTGCTCTAATACTATGATCCACAGTGTAGAATTTGATGTCAGGCAAGGCTAACTTGAAATCCATCCAAAATGATTTGGCTACTGATTTGCACAATTCTCTTAAGTATATTACGGTTAGGGTGCAGTAAATCAAATCTTGATTTTGTTGAGTACCAGAGACTACACATGTGTGTTAGGAAACAAAAATCCCTTCTCTGTTAGTTGTAGTTGCGCGATCGTATAACACTGAGCTATTTATGGGACAAGTCAGTTAGCCAACAATGAGGTGTGGGGTGGATGCCAGTTACCTATTTTAGACTTGTGCAGTGCTATAGAACACTTGAGCGGTGTACAATTTTATTTAGGGCTTTGGGCATTAAAGCTGGGATCACTGTAAGATCATCCAAGACATCAAATTTCAATGGCTGGGAGTTTACTAGGAGAAAGACTCGGATAAAAGAGCTCTCTCCAGAAGCAATCCCATGTTATAATCCAACATCTGGAAGACATTTAATTGTACAATATAATTTTTAATTAAATGAATCATATCCCAAGATTTTGGAAAATTGGAAAAGATATCAAAGGCTTGTTTTTTGGATAAAAGGTGAAGGGATGGATGGGTTGGGTGGAGGTTCTTAGGCACTGAAGTGTATGGAAGAACAATGAAGGAATAAAGAACTTAATTCAGGCACTCATCTCTTTTGGTGGTAAAGCCCTGGAAAGAAGTAGGACCTCACTATAGCAGTCTTAATGAGTATGTGAACAATACCAACAGATACAAAAATTTTCTTGAATCTTCCATTCATTAGCTGAACTGACCCAAGAGACAAAAGAACAAAAACTGGGGGGAAACATTGATCTCCTCAGAGGCCCCTTAGGCCACTGAAAGAACGTAGTATTTTCTGGTCCATTGTATCCTCTTGGTCTACTTGACTTTTCTTCACATGATTTATCATTCCCGACATTTATCATATATTTGTTTACTGTCTTCTCACTACGGTGAAATCACCATGAACACAATGACTTTGTTTTGTTCACTGTTTCTCTTGGGCCTAGAACTGTGCCTGGCACAGAAGCATTCCGTAAATTTTTGTTGTTGGTGAACAAATAAATGTATACACACAATTTGGTCAAATACATCAGGTCTTTTTAAAGTTATTGTGGAACAAGGTATCAGTATAAAATACCAAGGTGGGGCACTTGGGTGGCTCAGTTGGTTAAGCATCTGACTCTTGATTTCGGCTCAGGTCATGATCTCGTCGTTCGTGGGATCAAGCCCTGCATCCAGCTCTATGATGACAGCATGGAATCTGCTTGGGATTTGCTCTCCCTCTGCCTCTCCCCACCACACTCATGCTTGCTCTCACTTTCACTCTCAAAATAAATAAACATTAAAAAATTGAAGAAAAAAAAAAAAAAAGGAAAGAAATACAGTACCAAGGCCAGAAAAGGGAACAGATTTTACAACTCAGATGAGTCTGTATTAACAATACTCTATTTGTCCCTTAATAACATATGCCACAATGTATAATTTTACTTTTTAGTTTTTGTTAACTTATTTTTGTTTATCTTCCCCACTGAAGTCTAAGAACAGTGAGTAAAGGGAGGGGGGCCTCGGTGGCTCAGTTGGTTAAGCGTCCGACTTTGGCTCACGTCATGATCTCACAGTTCGTGGGTTTGAGCTCCACATCAGGCTGTGCTGACAACTCAGAGCCTGGAGTCTGCTTCAGATTCTGTGTCTCCCTCTCTCTCTGTCCCTCCTCTGCTCACGCTCTGTCTCTCTCAATCTCTCTCTCGAAAATAAACATTAAAAAAAAAAACAAAACAGTGAGTGAAGGGAGCACATTTATTTACTACTGTGTTCCCTAATGCCTAAGTATAATGGCTGCCATGGTAAGGAAGTAATCAAGACATATTTGCTAGTGAATAAATACATACGTGGTAAATATTTCACATACCCTGCTGGTTGAGCATATTCCAAGTATCCATTATTGCTTTAAGAAAGAAGTACAATGGTAATATGCCATATATATAGGGGTACTATATAAATATCATACCATTGTGTCTTAAGTTTTATATTAGTTTTCACTTATTATCAAAGAGCAGAATGCTGAACTCTTAGAATCTGTCAGAATGTTTTTTATGGTTCTAAATATGAACATGTTGTAATATTTTCTAAAATGCTATTTGAAGAATAGCTGGTAAATATAAGGTGGTAACCACCTTATTTTGATAAGTACAAAATACTTTTAATTTCACTACGTAAAAATGCTTTGATAGAGCTGGAGAGTAGATTTTGCCTACTAATCAAAAACATATAAAATAAAGGTACAATAAATAGTACAGCATCATTTTCATTTTACTTTTTAACTAAGAATTATATATGCATGGAATAGAAGATGAATTACTGCAATTGTCATGTAACAATTTAAAATATACAATTTGGAGAAAAAAACCCACCCCACCCCCACTGTATCAGTAGAACCTAGAACCTAAGTAGCGCTTTCCCTCGTACATGCCCAAACTCTTCACACCCATCATTAAGCTATGCCTATGCCTGGCATGAGCCGAGACCCTGTCCTTTGTCACCAGTATTCATTCTGCCACCAAATACTACTCTACATATGCAGTAACTGTCCTCAATACAGGCTTTCTTTTGCTTATTTACAGGCAGCTCTGTCTTCAACGTGTGATGTTCTGACAAGGAAGTGGTTTGTATCTTTGGTAAATCATCACAGGGGCTTCTCTAAAGACTGGGAAATGGATTCACAATCTTATTTTTAGCCAAAGATGAGAATCAGTTGAGTTTTGCTTAGTTGCATTCTTAGTGTTCATAAGCATTCCAAACAACCCAAATTAGCCTTGGATGCAGAATGTCATACTTCCCAAAAGCCTAACATGCGGAAATCAACCTTATATATTTGGATATATCCTAGGAGTCTCAAATAAAGCAGACTGTCAGGCACTTGTTTAAAAAAAGTTCAAAGTCTAATAGCTCATAATGTTACAGTCTTACTGAAAACCATAAAAATGAATGTCCACTAATAAATGGTATGTGTGAGTGGGATTTAGGAATAATCTTGTCTCAATAATAAATACACTCTTATTAGATGCCTTCCCTTTTAAAAGTAAAATATGAACCTTTGTCAAGAAAAATATCACTCTAGGGGTGCCTGGGTGGCTCAGTTGGTTAAGCATCCGACTCTGGCTCAGGTCATGATCTCGTGGTTCATGAGTTCGAACCCCATGTTGGGCTCTGTGCTGGCAGCTTACAGCCTGGAGCCTGCTTTGGATTCTGTGACTCTCTCTCTTCTCTGCCCCTCCCCTGCTCATGCTCCCTCTGTCTCTCAAAAAATAAATAAACGTTTAAAAAAGAAGAAGAAGAAAAAGAAAAACATCACTCTCTCTGAAGACTTCTAGAACACTGTGGCCAAGGTCATGGTGCCAAGGTCCTCCAAGCTAAACTGTGGAGGAAGATAAGTATAGAGTACATGACAGTTGAAGGCTCCCAATGCATATACGCCAACTGAGTGAATATATTCTAGTTTGGGGTGGGAGCGGGAGGAGTTAAAATGTGTGTAGGGATCTGTTGCACTGGGCTTGTGTGCATAATTTTTGTTTTTTTTTTTTTAAGAGAGGAAGAGAGAGCACGGGCCTGTATGCAAGCCAGGGAAGGGCAGAGAGGAAGAGAGAAAGAGAATCTTAAGTAGTCTCCATGCTCAGTGCAGAGCCCAATGCAGACTTGATCCCACGACCTTGGGATCATGACCTGAGCTGAAATCAAGAGTCGGACGCTCAACCGAGCCACACAGGTGCCCCTCATGTGTACCTTAAAGCATTTAAAAAAAAATTTTTTTTAACATTTATTTATTTTTTGAGAGACAGAGACAGAGCATGAGCAGGGGAGATGCAGAGAGAGGGGAAGACACAGAATCGGAAGCAGGCTCCAGGCTCTGAGCTGTCAGCACAGAGCCCGATGTGGGGCTCGAACTCACGAAGTGTGAGATCATGACCTGAGTCGAAGCCAGTCGCTTAACTGACTGAGCCACCCAGGCGCCCCTCTTAAAGCATTTTGTAATTCCTACTCTCCATCCCACCACAACCACCACCCCATCACATCATATCCCGGGACTAAAGTCTCTAAAATGGGAGTTAGAGTTTTGCAGATCATGGCAAATTCACCTAAATAGAGTTCTGTGAGATTCAACTTCTTGTACCTCTCTGTGCCTCAGTTTCCTTATTTATAAGACAGTGCTAATAATACATCCCTTGGGGAGTTGTAAAAATAAGTTAATATGTATAAATGCTTAAAACAGTGCCTGGTTCATCATAAGTTCTCAATTATTATTCTGACTTTACAACCTTAAACTTTAAAGTTGGCTTCCTTCTCCCTGTGTCCAATTTTTTAATGTTTATTTATTTAAGAGTGAGTGAGCACACTGAGAGGGCTGTTCTCCCACCACTGAATTAGAACCCCAAGAATTGTGAAGGGTAGTGTAACAAGAGCAAGACTGAGTATAATAAACTCAAAAAAGAAAAAGAAAGAAAGAAAGAAAGAAAGAAAGAAAGAAAGAAAGAAAGAAAGAAAGAAAGAACATCCATTCCAATGTGCTTTTCTGACAGAGAAGACCAAGCCAGCAGGAAGTTGTGCCTTTTGCAAGGACACACCTGACCCCTACTAATTAAAGTATGAATTGTTAGCAACAAATATTTTGATTCATCTAATAAATAAAAATAAATTTCAGAAATCAGATCCAAAAATGAATTAAAATAACATTTACTACTGTTATTATCCACCATCCAGATTTATCATTTACTATCATTTACTGGATATCTACTATATTATTTATAACAGGGGCACCTGGGTGGCTCAGTCGGTTAAGCGTCCGACTTCAGCTCAGGTCACGATCTCACAGTCCGTGAGTTCTAGCCCCGCGTCGGGCTCCGGGCTAATGGCTCAGAGCCTGGAGCCTGCTTGCAATTCTGTGTCTCCCTCTCTCTCTGCCCCTTCCCCATTCATGCTCTGTCTCTCTCTGTCTCAAAAATAAACATTAAAAAAATTATATTTTATAGCAGTAAATACTTTTATGAATCTACTCATTTAATCCTCACACAAATATTAGGAGGTAGGCACTATTATTATCCCCAGTTTACAGATGAGGAAATCAAGGCTCAACAAATTAAACAGGATTGTAAAATGGCATAACAACTTTGGAAAACAATCTGGCAGTTCTTCAAAGGTTGAGTATGGAGTTACTATATGACCTAGTAGTTCAGCTCCTAGGTAAATGCCCAAGGGAACTGAAAGCATTATGTCCAAAAAATTTTGTACACAAATATTCAAAGCAGCATTACTCATAATGGCGAAAAAGAGGAAACAACACAAATGTCCATCAACGAAGGGATGGATGATATGGATATAAGTGGAAAAATAAAATGGATAAAATGGAATATTATTCAGACATAAAAAGGAATGAAATACTGACACACGCTACAACATGGATGCACCTTAAAACATTATGCTAAATGAAGCTAGACACAAAAAGCTACCTATTATAAATTCCATTATATGAAATGTCCCAAATAGACAAACCCATAGACACAAAGAAAGTTGGTGGTTACCAAGGGCAGCAGTCATGGGAAGTGACTCTTAATGAGTATGTATTTCTTTTGGGGATGAAAAATTTGCTCCAGGTCCCACACCACTGGTCTGTGTTGGATCTGGGGAGTCTACCGCTTTATTGGGTGGCCTTTGCCCTGAGAACTTGTCGTGGTTTGTCATATTATTTTTTGTACTTTTCTGTATGTTTGTTATATTTCATAACTTAAAAGAAAAAGAAATTAGAGTAAGAAACCTAATATGATAAGGCTCTGATTTGGGCAAAGGCTTGGACTAGTTGGCAGATGAAATAAGAGATACATAAACATTGCTTCTGATCTGAAAAATCTAAGGCAAGGAATCAGGATTCAAAACTGTTAACTATATCAGCACCATTTAATACTTAAAGACTTTGGACAGAATATAAAGAGCAGTTCCTTAGTTATGTTTACTGCATTACTGTCAATACCAACATTATTACATATACTAAGTGGCGGTGGTCACCTAACCTAGTAGTAGAAACTTGGAGGGACAGAAAAATGTGAAATAGCAGTAACAGTGGATTAAAACTTTACTCATATTAAACTGAATGTCAAGTAAGGTTTGAGTAAAATGATCCCATCTAAAAGTAGGTCAATACCAGAGCCATCTGCTCTTTAAAAAAATTTCTAAACACTACTTTATAAGCAATCAGGAAGGCAATTCTCTAACAAAATCAGATTATTAAACAGATGGGAAGAGAACAGAAAGAATCAAAGCATTTGGCTCACAAAGAAGCAAACAAGGAAAAATTTGCCCAGGCAACATAGAGATGATAATATTCTGGGAAGACAATCAGTCATAAATCTTCATGTCACAGCCAAATCATTACGTACTACTCTGGGAAGCAGAGTGAGAGGAAAGGGGGTGATGGAGAAGCAGAGGAAAGGTAGAGAGAGGGAGCTATCTGTGAAATATACAGATCAAGTCTTAGTGGATTATCATATATTTAAAATGCTCACCTAGGGGCGCCTGGGTTGCGCAGTCGGTTAAGCGTCCGACTTCAACCAGGTCACGATCTCACGGTCCGTGAGTTCGAGCCCCGCGTCGGGCTCTGGGCTGATGGCTCAGAGCCTGGAGCCCGTTTCCGATTCTGTGTCTCCCTCTCTCTCTGCCCCTCCCCCGTTCATGGTCTGTCTCTCTCTGTCCCAAAAATAAATAAACGTTGGAAAAAAAAATTTTAAATGCTCACCTAAATATAAGGCATCTTAGTGAAAAACGCAACCTCAAAAATAAAGAGAGTAGACTCAGACAAGGATCATATCATAGCAACTAAAACCATTAGGTGGTACTTGTTGGGGAATAGGATATTCACAGTCTCAAAGTGTTACCTCACCTATTACTTATTATTCACAAAGGGAAAAGTATATTTTCAGTGGAAGAAAATGACGAACAACCAAATAATCAAATATCCTCAATCATGGAACAAACTGACATTAGAGTAGTCCCCCCCACTTACACGCAGGGCATATATTCTAAGACCCCTCGGTGGATGCCTGAAACTACAGATAGCAGAGAACCCTATATATACTATGTTTTTCCTATACATACATGTCTATGATAAAGATTAATTTATAGATCAGGCACAGTAAGAGATTAAAAACAATAGCTAAAAATAAAACTGAACAATTGTAACAATGTAGTATAATAAAAGTTATACGAATGTGGTCTAAGTATCTTATTGTACCACACCCATCCATCCTGTGATGTTAATGCCTACATGAGATGAACTGAGGTGAATGACGTAGGCAAGGTGATGTAGCATTAGGCTACTATTAACCTTCTGACAATATGTCAGAAAGACCGTGGGTAACTGAAACTGTAGAAAGTGAAACTGTGGATAAGGGGGGCTGTTGCATATGCCTCCAAATGTGATCTATTGAAAAGAATACACAAATTAATGTTTCACTTCTACTCATGTAACAGTCAGACAAATCCAAATTGTAAGACTCTTATGAAAGACAGAAAAATGGTAAAGGAGACTAGGAGTGACTGGGTGGCTCAGTCAGTTGAGCGTCCAACTTTGGCTCAGGTCATGATCTTACAGTTCCTGAGTTAGCCGCGCATCAGGCTCTGTGCTGATAGCTCAGAGCCTGGAGCCTGCTTCGAAGTCTATGTCTCCTTCTCTCTCAAAAATAAATAAACATTAAAAATTTTTAGATTAAAGGAGACTAAGGGGCATGATAACTACCTAGGGCATAACTTTAAAAATAAAACAAACCACATCTCTAAAGGACATTACTGGGACAATTAAAAATTAAAATTTTAAATTCAAATTGAATTTAAATATAGCCTATAGATTGGATATTACTCTGTCAATATTAAATTTCTTGAGACCGATAATGGCATTGAGGTGATACTGGACTTGTTCTTAGTGGATACATACTCAAGCATTTAAGGATAAAAAATGGTCATGATGGCTGCAGCGGGCTTTCAAAGGAAAGAGGGAAAGGAAGGTGGTGGTAGGAAGGGTGATAAAGGGAAGGTAACAATTGATCAATGTAGGCAAAGTGTACATGAGCGTTCGTTCATTGTTCTGTCCTTCCCATTTTTCAGTAATTTAGAAGTTTTTCAAAATCAAAATTAAGGGCAAAAATTGCAAGAAAGAAAAACAAAAAACAGAGCAGAGGTTTGACTGTCATCTTGAAATTGTCCCTGGCAGTACATAAAAGTCTGGACTTCTGAGACATTGTGCTGAAGCTGGTAGGACACTGTTATACAAACTGGACTCCTTCATGCCACGCTGGCCTACGGCTCGAATACACGTGCATTATCATCTGTGTTGAAATCCATTAAGCAACCTGAACAACCCATTTGGGAAGAAGCTACATCAATGCCATTTTCCAGATAACTAAAAACATTTTCTGTAGCCCACAAATAATGACCTTCTGCATTATGGAAAGTAAGAAATGATGTGAGACTGCCATGTAGCCCTGTGTTAGCCTCAGAATTTCTAATAAATGCTTATAGCTGTACCCATTTTATACTGTTAATCAAGACCAACTCATCTTAGAATGTGGCTTTTGTATAGTTTGAGTTAGTTCAGGAAATAAAAATTCCTACCGCAATATACTCAGTTTCTGTACCATTTAAATGAAAGATAATCCCTTCCTTCTTGTTTTGATTCAAAAAGGGCAATTTATTAATAAATTTATATATGTTCCCAACATTTTCCTCATTAAAGTTCACATCTTCCCTCTTACCATTGAGAATTACAGTAGCATTAAGTTTCCATTTAACAAAATTTGCTCTGAAGAGCACCTTACACTAGGGCAATTCCCAGGGGCAAGCATTAGTTAAATCAGATAATATACAACAGTAAGAAACTGGAAACAACCTAAATTCAACATAGGAGGATGGTTAAACTATAATATATTAATCTGATAGAGTATTGTGACAATTTAAATAAAGTATGTCTCCCTCTCTCTCTGCCCCTCCCCCGTTCATGCTCTGTCTCTCTCTGTCCCCAAAATAAATAAAAACGTTGAAAAAATAAATACATAAATAAATAAATAAATAAATAAAGTATGAAGACAATATTGAGATATAAGGCAATGTACATATATTTTTTAAATATAAAGAAAAGAATATTAAATGAAAAGTATACACAATGTGTATGTTAAAGAACAAATAACAGAGCAAGGTCAAAGAGAACTATAAACAGTTGTTCCATTTAGGTGAAGGCATTTTGGTACAATTTTTTTAATAAAGTTTTTGATTTATTACATTTTGTTTAAAATGTAAATTTGAAATATAAATTTAATGAGCATGAGCAATTGGTACTACTCATCCCACAAGAACCAACCACAAAGGGACACACAAAAGACATAGAAACAAATACTTCCTACATGACAATATCCAGGTTATGGCACTTTCTTACAAGTTAGGTAGACTTAAGTAGGGCATGAAATAATAAAAATTCAGAATTGCAATTCTTTCAAAAGAAGCACAATTCTATCACTTTCAAATACACAGCAACACAATGTGTTTTCAAGTAGTAGTTCAAGACTATTAATGGCTGAGATTAATTTGTAATTTTGACATCTATTTATATTTTATTTAAATCCCCTAAATTGCCTTGCATTCAATAACTTTATTAATGTTATTCTTTCGTTTAACAAACCCTTCTTTTAAAAGTGGTATAAAAGTAAACGGCACAAAAATATACCTTGAAGTATTTATTTCAAGTCCAGAAGAAACCAAACAGTGTGTTTGTGGAGAGTAGAAGAAAAAAGGTTAAGAACACTTTGGTAATTTTTGAACTTAAGGGATGAATTTATGGATATTCATTATATACTATTCTCTTATTTTGTGTATGTTTGAAAATGTTCATACCAAAAAGTTCAAAGTACCAATAGGGCAAAAAATGGGTAAACCAGAACTTAGACCAGGTTGAATATTAGTGGTCTCAGGGGTAATGGAGTTTGAATTTAGAAGGCTTTATCGTGACTTCTGAAAGAAACATGGAAAATTGAAAGAAAAAAAAAAGAATGGGAAAGTCATATTTCAAGACAAGAAATACTAGACTTAGGTTCATGTTTGGATGATTTTTCATCCACGATATGATTAAGTGTCCCTCCAAACTTGTACCAATTATTAAACAGAATGGAATACACAGAAAACCACTCACAGCAGTGCAAGATTTCCCTTTCAAAAACTACACTTCTATTATCCCTAATGATGCACCTGAACACAACTGGCCTAGGTGAAGGCCCTTGATAGTTCAAAGGTAACAATTCAAGGCTATAGAAGATTAAACTTACAAGATCAGATCCCGGAAGGCCTTAGCCATCAGTTCCTCACTGTGCTCCTAGGCCAACAGAACTGGGGGAAAGTCTTCCTATTATGTTGATATTGACTGACTTTGTGTCAAGAACCTACACCCAAAGCCTAAGCAAGGTTTGCACTCCCTCTGGGATTCTTCACTATCTCAGGAAGGTTGAACAGATCAGACCAGTTTCCAAGAACAGAAAAGAAGCACTGTAGGGAAATCCTGCTAAGGAAGCCCTGAGCTAATTCTCCCTCCCTACACCTTTTCTGCACGTCAACACTAATGCTCACCTATCAACAGTATCTTTACTATCAACAGTAAACACTAGGAGAGAAACCAATAATATGTTGGAAAAGCACACCTATCCAGTGAACCCCAACTAAATGGAGAACACCGTATTCTGCCCTCTTTCCATGTAGCTGTATTCTTTGCATTTACCAATAATCATAATCAACTTCATTTTTGCTTACAGTTACTTAAATATAAATCATTTCAAAAAACAAAACAAAACAATGAACCTAAATATGCTTTGGTTTGGGGCGCCTGGGTGGCTTGGTCGGTTAAGCATCCGACTTCGGCTCAGGTCATGATCTCACGGTCCGTGAGTTCGAGCCCCGCGTCCGGCTCTGGGCTGATGGCTCGGAGCCTGAAGCCTGCTTCCGATTGTGTGTCTCCCTCTCTTTCTGCCCCTCCCCTGTTCATGCTCTGTCTCTCTCCGTCTCAAAAATAAATAAACGTTAAAAAAAAATTAAATATGCTTTGGTTAAAATAAGGGAAGACTAAAATCTGCTCTTTAAGAGAGAAATGTCCCATCAGTTGGTTCCTTTGTTACTCACTGGCTGATAACCCATTTATGAAGCCCGACTGCAGCTTTTGGAAAATGATGTCAGTATGTGGGGTAAAATGCTCACTGTGTTTAAGTAAAACAAGTTCTGTAGGAAAGGTGGTCCCACAATGGATAGCAGGTATGTTAAGAAGCTAATTCTAATTCTGAGGGTAAAATGACATTTAAATAAAAGCTCACACTGGGGTACCCGGGTGGCTCAGTTGGCTGAGTGTCCGACTCTTGGTTTCGGCTCAGGCCATGATCTCACAGTTTGTGTGTTTGAGCCCCACATCAGGCTCTGTGCTGACAGTGCGGGGCCTGCTTGGGATTCTCTTTCCCTCTCCCTCTCTCTGCCTTCCCCTGCTCAAGCTCTCTCTCTCAAAATAAATAAATAAACTGAAATAAGTAAGTATATAAATAAATGCTCACATCTCAGAAAATCAAAATGCAAAACGTTTGTTCTCTCAGGAAAAAAGGTTGTCTGGTATAAGAGGTAATACTGATATCAGAACGTTCAACACTAAGAGGAGTTAAAATTGTGCACCAAGTAATTGTCCACGTATACCACAGCATTAATGTCTCTGCAATACAATTACTTTTGCTAAAACAGACTACTTTTTCTGGAAAAGCATTCTCTCTCGCTATGTACTGAGGAGGGTATTTCCACACAACTTAGCACCGTGAACTTGAGTGCACAGAACAGAGGCAGTGAAAGCATAACAGCTTATGCCCCAAGACATCAGCCAGGATAACGGCAGAACCCTCCTGTGCACATATGTTCTTTCACAGGCTGCACTGTTACAGGAAGAAGCAAAGAGCAGCGATTTCCTTCCAAAAGGTCAGCTGCCTCAGACAGACCAAACAGAAAGCAGTTAATTCTTGCCAACTTCCCCTCCTGCTTCTGCAGCTAGTACGCAAGAGCATTTGGTTTCCAGTAAAGCTCCAAAGAAAAACAAAGCAAATGTGACACCCAGAACTGAGGCAATGTAAAGTGTCTCACTTGACTAAATTAAAGACAATAAGATCACACAGAGTTACACTTTTTAAACGGCAATGGAACCGTTAAGAACTACCAGATTTAATGTGGACTTAATATGAGGAAAAGAACAGACTTGGAACCATCCCAGATTTTATACCAATGCTCCAGAGTTCTCCACCTAAAAATAAAATAGTATTTTGGCTACAATAAATGTGACAACATATAAGCTCCCTAGTTGATTGATATAAAAATAAATCTTTAGCTTTCCTTTTCTCAAACTGAAGTCACATCAGTTGCCAAACATGCTAAGGCAATGGCCAGGTTCAATGCTGACAATCAGCAGAAGCGCATATATGATTACATAGTTTCTTAGATCAGACATGGGGGGAGAAAAGGCTATACGACTAATAACAAAAAGGGGAAGAGGACAGAAAATATGATTTTAAATCCTCTTTAGGTAGTAACCCCTAGCAGTTATGGAGAAAGACTGAATATTAATTCTGTAATTAACTACTGAATAATTAATATTAATGGAATAATAAGACTGAAGTCTTCCCACTCCCAAAGAAACAACACAGCATTCTCATGTAGGCTTCTTTAAATTAAGCAAGCATCCATACTTTCAATCTTCCTAAAGGCAACAAAATTAGACCCTTTTGAGAATAAAAGTGAAGGAGAAGGAAGGAAAAATGAAAACTTCTTTAAGTTTTCTCAACCAGATGGATTCCTGGCTTAACTACCTACGTACAGCCTAGAAGAAAATGTGACGGGTCCTTCGCAAGGGCTCCTACAGCATGTCATAGGTCTCTATGTGGTTTCTACCTCGTTAGTTTCAGATTGTGGTGGCAACGGAGACAGGAGGCTTTTTCTGAGACAAACTCTTGTTCTAAAGATTCTAGGCTTTGATGATGAAGAGAATGTAACCCACTCTTGACAATACCTCGCTTGAAACGAAGACAATTTGGGGTTTAAGGAAAAACTTATTAGTTTGTTACATACGCTATAACCTAACTGCAGTTAGGTTATAAAACTGTTTCATGTTGGAAACAAAAACTGTTTCATGTTGCAACCAAAATAAACTATTAAATTCCCACGCCTTTCCTATACTTAATCATCAAAACTTAAATAATAACAAAGGAATTAGCTTGGGAAAGGAGAAAAAAGAGGGTCCAAGCCATAGGAGTAATAAGAATAATTAACAATAGTAATGGCTAACGTTCAAGGAGCTCTTACTACATTATGCACTGCTGTATGCATATCACATACTCATGACAAACATGAGGCGGTATGATTAGTATCCCCCTCCTATAGATGAAACAGGCTCAAGAGGGAATTTGCCCAAAGTCCTGCGTCAAGCAAGTGAAGGTGCAGGGATTAGCACCTAGGCTGCCCACCTTCGGGGCTCATGCTCTCAATGGTCCACACCTAGCTCCTGACATGATACCTGTGGCCCAAGACTGCTTTATGATAAACACTACAAAATGAATTAACAAAAAGTACAACTCACAAGTAGGTGTGAAAAATTATTTGACAATCCAAAAATGCTTTAAATGGGACTCCCCTTTCCTAAAGGTCAGAGAACATCGAGATGACAAGCCTTCAAACAAATCAAAAGAAGCCATGTTAGGTGTTTGGGGGCTCACCTTCACCCCTCTAACTCAATCAGAAATCAGCTAAAAGCTTCAGATTGTAAAATGGAGTGGGAGGAGAATAACGAGAACTGTTCTGGAGGGGAATAACTTTCCAAAGAGGCCAAAACCTAGATCCTGACCACCTGTGGTCAGAAATTAGCACTGTGACATTTCCTATAAGCAGCAGAGTGGTTACATTTGTTACATGTGTTCCTGAATTCCTCAGTTGGGTTTCCCTTAGATACGTCACCATCCTTCATCAATATTTACCAGAGATCATCCTAAACTCAGGTTTTTTCTGCTGGAAGAAAACATTTCTCATGAAAGGGACAATATCATTAATACAAATGAGACAACAACTAGTGAAATGTTCTAGGAGGTAAGACAGGATCTTAAAAGCTACTGAAGTCAGTTATGTTGGTAACTGTTTACATTGTATCAATAATTAAACATCGACTTACCTAACACTGATGCACACATGAAGTTACAAACAAGGTACAAATGATAAATTCCTGCAATAGTTGACACATGCTAATATGACAAATACAGAAACAATTATGTGAGTGTGCACAGTGCACAATAAATATTAATTCAATGTTAGGAGATCATGTGGGTTCACTAAGCCACGCCATTAAGTAGTAGTTACTCTGATGTGAAAGACAACTTCTGAATTTAATAGTGCTGTGCAATAAATCAAGGGAAAATCTGGGACAAGGACACCTGGCAATTCCATACTCTTATGAAAGGTGCCCCATACAGTCTTCAATAACTCTAGCTGAAAAGAGAATCAACATAATACTTGTATCCTAATGCCTTTTATCATTTTGATCATCCTATTTTTAAAAAGAGGCAATGCTTTATCTCTCTAGAATTAGAATTTACCTTATACTCTGGACATAAGAACCAAGGCAACTTTGAGTTATCTGTTGTTCAACTACTAGACTATATGTTGTCCCAGGGCAGGAACCATGTCTCATTCATTTTGATCTCCTCAATACAGTACATGGTGCATAGTAATCAATAACTGCATGTTAAATATAATTTTTGTAGAATTCTGTGTTACCAGAAAAACCCTAAATTGGGGGAAATGAATAGTAGGTCAGTTATTTCCTTCAGACGTTATTTTTAACACTGTGGAAGTCATTAACTTGAATCCTTATTACGGGAATAATGGGACTGAATCACACTTTATAGAAACTGTGATGGAGGTTTTGACTCATCATTGGTGCTAATCAAGGTAAATATAATCGCAATGTACCATTCCATAAATATCGTGACAAGTTTGTAAAATAGAGCCAACACCTCATTGCAGCAATTTCAAAGAGAATTACATGAAATATGATGGTGCTAATATTAAGCTGAAATTCCAAAGAAAGCTTCTCCTTTATGCAAACCAAACCATTTCTTTCCTTTAATTATGTGTCAAGAAAGAAGTTGAGTATAAACGGAAGGCACAACGTTTATCAACAATTCGTTCCTTCGGTTACCATGCATACTACCAAAGACAATCCAGAAAGGTTTTATTATTATGCCAAAACAAGATGATGAGGCTCTACATCCAGAATGTAGATTAACGTTAGAAGGATGACTCAGGACTAATGGCATCGGTCTGATAGACACTGAACCTATTTTTCAATCTCCTGAGAATTCTTCAACTATAGGACTGAATGCCAACTCAGGAAGATATTTCTGTAAATACAGCCACCTTTGGCTACAGACTATTTTTTATTTAAGATGTATTTCCATGGAGCAAAGTAAATTTAGTAAGTGAAAATATAGTCTTGAATTGCTATGGATGTCCCCTACCCCTGCCAAAAATGACAAGCTGCTTGCTCAAAAGCTGTCACTAATTAGCAGCTGCTGCTGTAAAGAAAACCAAAGTAAGGCCAATAAAAGCATATTGAACTGCAAGAGGGCCCTATGACAAGAAATAGGAAATGCAAAAATCTACTTATGACCAGTAAACTAGAAATACTGGCAATCTAAATTTGGGAGAAGTGGGGGCAGGGCAATAATGGCAACATATAACCATTAATACTTCTTTAAATGTTTATTTATTTACAAGAGACAGAGAGAGAGGGCACACAGAGGAAGGGCAGAGAGAGAGGGGGACAGAGGATCCAAAGTGGGCTTTGCACTGACAGCAGCAAACCCGATGCAGGGCTCGAACTCGTGAACTGTGAGATCATGACCTGAGCCAGAGTCGAATGCTCAACTGACTGGGCCACCCAGGGGCCTCTATATTCATTAATATTTAAACAAGAACTGGAATATTCCCCCAACATCCTGAAAGTCACAGAAATCCCAGAAGACAGTTATTGAATTCCATGACAAATATTTCCACCTTTCTAACAGGAACTAATCTTGGTTTTGGATAATTTCTCATTGTCGATACTTCTGTCTCTGGCATAGTAACACTTGCATTTGCAGATTAAAAAAAAAGTTGAATTTAAAAAATACCTTCCAGGGGCACCTGGCTGGCTCAGTCAGTAGAGCATACAACTCTTGATCGCAGGGTTGTGAGTTCAAGCCCCATGTTGGGTATAGAGATTACTTAAAAATAAAAATTTTAAAGTAAATAAATAATCAAAATGGCTTTCATATTCTAATGGCTTCGGCCCAAACTCCGAAGGTTATGAACCTAACTGGTGACCCTCTATTTTACAAGTCGAGAAAACGGAGTCAAGGATAGCAGAAAAGATCTGCCCAGAGTCAGTGAGCAAGGCATACAGTGGTAGAAAATCTCTTTACTGGCTCTATGTTCTATGTTCTGTTTAGGAGGCTCTAAAACAGTACTACATTAAGATTAAGATCCTACTTAAAATTTAAATTGCACAGGTTGCAGGGCACCTGGTTGGCTCAGTTGGTTAAGCATCCGACTCTGGCTCAGGTCATGATCTCGAGGTTGGTGAGTTCGAGCCCCACATCGGGCTCTGTGCTGACAGCTTGGAGCCTGGAGCCTGCTTCAGATGCTGTGTCTCCCCCTCCCATGCTCATGCTCTGTCTCTCTCTGTCTCTCAATAATAAATACACGTTAAAAATTTAAAAAAATAAATAAAGAAATTGCACAGGTTGCTTTTCAAATCATTCTCCAAGGCTATCCCTCCTCTCTCTTTCTTTCTTTACCCATCAGACAAATATAAATATACTGGGAGCAGTATATTTCTCTTTTCTCTCAACACACCAGGTTCTGTCCTTTAAAAAACTTAGGGATATTTCCTCCTTCAGATTAGTTCCCTTACTCTCTTTCTCCCTCTCCTTCCAGGTAGAATGATAGAAAGCCGTGGACTGTTTTATTTATATTTGGGCCATAGCATCTGCTTGTCTCTGCAGCAACTACTCAGGAAAATAATAATGAAAAAGAAAGAAAAAAGGAAGGAAGGAAGGAAGGAAGGAAGGAAGGAAGGAAGGAAGGAAGGAAGGGAGGGAGGAAGGGAGGGAGGAAGGGAGGAAGGAAGGAAGGAAGGAAAGGAGGAAGGAAGGCATGGAAAGGAAAGGGAGGGAAGGAACGAGACGATATAATGAGAATAGAAAACAGAAAAGAAACAAGTTATGAACATGATTTTTTAATGAAGCAACAATTAAACCTCTCTCAGAGCTGTTGTCCCTTAGAGTTTGTCTTAATGTCGGTATAAACAATTACAACAATGTACCAGTAATTTTCCAGTTCATCATCAGGCTATAAGAAGAGAACACTTTGCTTTATGAAACATGAAGAAAGACTAATCTCTGCTATTACTGTCAGTGCAGGTTTATCAGCAAGCCCTGGAGGAGATAAGCCTACAGACATAAAGATTAGGAATCACATTTTCAAAGCTTTAATAACCCCCTAATGGTATGCAACAAGCTGCTGAATTAAGTTGTCTGGATACTTATTTTGTATGCATCACTGGCTAGGTCTAGGTACAAAGCAAAAACTAAAAACTCAGGGGAAAGACAAAAAAAAAAAAGACACAAAGGGACAAATGTTATATGATTCCACTTATATGAGGTACCTAGAATAGTCAAACTTCTAAAGAAAGTATGTAGAATGGTGGATACTGGGGACTGCAGGAGAAGGGAATGGGGAGTTACTATTTAACGGATACAGTTTCAGTTTGGGATGATGAAAAAGTTCTGGAGATAGACAGTGATAGGTGCATGACAATTGTTGCAAGACAATGTAAATGTACTTAATGGAACTGAACTAGTTAAACCGGTAAATGAAATCCAAAGGAAATATAGGGAATTGGCTTTCCCCTCTCTTGTTTTTCTTCCACAGTAAAAGGCATACACTTTCAGCCCTACTGAGGGCTGAAGCGGTCTCTGGATACACACCCTGTCCATTGAGATTAAAGGGGAATAAATGAAATGGAATTAAGGTATCTTCAACACCAGCCAGTGTTTTTGGCTGTCTACTGTATGTCTACTGTATCTGTCTACTGTAAACAAAAGTGGATCAAACCCCCTCACAGAAACAGTAAGTATTTATAAAGAGCACCTGTTAGATGCCAGGTTCTGTTCTAGGTACTGAGGATACAGCAGTGAAAAAAACAGACATGACTTTTATTAAACTTAGACTCTAGTATCAGATATTAAACACTTGAAAATTCAAATAAACACACACTATGCTATACTTCCTAATTTTGGCTTTTAATTTTTTCCTTTTTTTTTTTTTTTTTTTTCCCGTTGGGTGTAAAGGATACCACCTGACTATTACAAAATCTTACAAGTAAACACTAAAAGTCTGTGTATTCAAACCAACATTTGGGGGAAAGTTTGAAAAGCATCTCTACAAAATCAGATGGAGGTTGAGGACTGGCTTTTGTGAAAGGCCTGGCAATGTGAAAGCAATTTCTGATAAAACCAGGACATCTGTTCATCCCTGTTGAAAGCTGGTCATCTCTACGGAGCTATGTAGTACATGCAAAACAAATCAGGTCTAATAAAGGATTCCACAGTTAAGATCATTTCAGTGTGGTATTAGTCTAGCTTTTTTTCAAGATATTCAGTTTGATATAGAGGATAGCTTTCCTGCCTGATACAATCAAATCAAATCATTTATCTTTCAAAGATGATTTGCAGATTCCATCTCTACAAGGTACTAAAAATATAGGGCAGAGAGTTAAAAACTCCATAGGACTCAAGTTTCTACCTATCAATGCATAGCAGCACAAGATGGCAGGTGAGTAGCAAACACTTCGTTTCTTCTTTTTCCCACGGAATAAAATATAGGTCACATTCTACTAAAATAACAAGTACCATTAGGGTGAAAACCTAGGTATAACAAAAGTATTTTGAATACTTGAAAATGCCCCACCTGTTTCTCAATTCAACACAACAATCTTTTGTGCAACATAATGAGAATGAATTTTATTTTATTTTTATTTTTTTTTTTTATAAATTTTTTTTTCAACGTTTATTTATTTTTGGGACAGAGAGAGACAGAGCATGAACAGGGAAGGGGCAGAGAGAGAGGGAGACACAGAGTCGGAAACAGGCTCCAGGCTCTGAGCCATCAGCCCAGAGCCCGACGCGGGGCTCGAACTCACGGACCGCGAGATCGTGACCTGGCTGAAGTCGGACGCTTAACCGACTGCGCCACCCAGGCGCCCCAGTAGAATGAATTTTAAAACAAAAGAATCAGACTCCCTGAAGCATAACAATTTTTTAAAACTTTCATTTTTAAGGAAATATCTTAAATATTCTAAAATAGGCTGTCATACTTGGAAAAAAGGATTTTTTTCTTTATGGAAATAATCCTCAATTTTATTGAGGAATAATTTATATTCAGTAGACTTTATCAGGATGTTTAAAATATATATATTTAATATAACTAACGTATTTAGACACCAAACTAAAATAAAGGGGTTCCTAAGGCCTACCTAGTAGTAAGAGCTAGAATGTTTTATTAAACATTAAGAAGCCAACTAAGGGGCGCCTGGGTGGCGCAGTCAGTTAAGCGTCCGACTTCAGCCAGGTCACGATCTCGCGGTCTGTGAGTTCGAGCCCCGCGTCGGGCTCTGGGCTGATGGCTCAGAGCCTGGAGCCTGTTTCCGATTCTGTGTCTCCCTCTCTCTCTGCCCCTCCCCCGTTCATGCTCTGTCTCTCTCTGTCCCCAAAATAAATAAACGTTGAAAAAAAAATTAAAAAAAAAAAAAAAGAAGCCAACTAATATGCCTTTGAGGTCAGCCAATATTCAAAGCAACATAGAAGTTCCATCCATTTCTTCAAAGGTTCCTTCTATAATCAGAAATCTAAAAAGATCATTAAGATAAACTAAGTAGAAAAGACTGAAGAATGGAAGGAAGCAGGGCTTAGGCATTACTAGGTTCTAGAATCGATAAAGTCAGCCTTCTGAAGCTCTGTTTGTTCAGTCTTTCACACACAGTTGGAGTTATCATCTCATCTCCAGAGAACAAAAAATTACTCCCCTCCTTAGGTTATCTCCAAAGATTAAACTAACATTGGAGAACTCTCTTTTGAAAGGAAAAAATTTCATCTGTAACCAGAAGATCTCAAATTCCAAGCACCAACTTTATGTACACCAGAAAAATGAATAGTAGCTAAGATCAAAAAATTTTCTTTTCTAGGAAAATTCAGTTTAAACACCACCACCACCACCACCACCACCACCACCACCACACACACACACACACACACACACACACACACACACACACACACACGGAAAACAAAATAATGAAAAACTCTACCTAAAAGTGATTTGATAGCTGAGTTATACCTACAACAGAATGAGCTGTTTTATGTTTTAGTTCCAGGGTTGTAGGGTCATAGAGGTGATGAGACAATTTAGGTCAACGCATCAAAGTTCAATACTCAGGCCCTTACACCTTTCTGTAATAAAAACAACAGGCAACTCCCAACATCTTCCCCATATCCTCTTCCTGATCACCTTACAAATGGACTCATGTTCCAAAACTCATTTGCACATGTGTTGTTTGGAACATGGAACATTTTCCCATAGGGAACAAAGTTATAGTGAGATGAAAAATACCTAGGTAAACCCCAAAACCTCAGTTGATCTACAATCTTAGAAAACTTAGTTACCCTTTATACTTTTGTTTCTGAAGGAAAAGATGTTAAAATTTCTAGTCAGGAATACCATTAAGTAACAAAATAATTCCTCTACCCCTGTCTATTCTCCAGCCCAGCTACCACACAGCACAGACTAGTCTCCTGTTCTCAAAAAAAGAGAAGGACTTCCAGGAGGTAGATAATGCTTCAACCATGCCTCAGGGTAGCAGTTTAACAAAAAGGAAGTGCATATGTGTATGTTTCTGTGTACTTTGGGGTGGGGGTCTGGTAGGAAGTTTTAGGAATACCATCTTCTTCAGGTAAGAATAGCTTCAGTTCCCAGAGGGCACGAGATCCTATTTGTTTTTGTTTTTTAGTTTTTTTTAAGTTTATTTATTGTTGAGACAGAGACAGAGCATGAGGGGGGAAGGGGCAGAGAGAGGGGGGAGACACAGAATCCGAAGCAGGCTCCAGGATCTGAGCTGTCAGCACACAGCCCGATGTGGGGTTTGAATTCACAAACTGTGAGATCATGACCTGAGCTGAAGTCAGATGCTTAACTGACTGTGCCATCCAGGTGCCCCAATTTCTTTTTTTTAACGTTTATTTATTTTTGAGAGAGAGAGAGAGTGTGCAAGTGGGGGAGGAGCAGAGAAAGGGGGTCAGAGGATCCGAAGCGGGGTCTGCACTGACAGCAGAGGGCTGGTGTGGGGCTTGAATTCACAAACTGTGAGATCATGACCTGAGCTGAAGTCGTCAGACGCTTAACCATCTGAGCCACCCAGGCGCCCCAGCAAACCTAAGCTTTTAAGTTAAATTAAAAAAACAAAGTTTTACTATACTTACTGAAATGTCAGAATGAAATTACACTATTTGAGTTGAGTGGACAAAGTATTGTTTTTAAAAAATTACTTTTCTGTTACCATCTCTGTAGGAAGATAGGTTTAAGACTAAATCTAGTGTTATCTTTAATGGAACTACTGGTGATTATCTACCATCTACTCAAAGAATGTGAAATTCACTTTGAGTCAGATTAAAAATCTGTCCTAATGCATATTTTAAAGGAGGTCCAGGGGCACCTGGGTGGCTCAGTTGGCTAAGCATCCGATTCTTGATTTTAGCTCAGGTCATGATCTCACAGTTCATGGGATAGAACCCCACGTTGGGCCTGCACCGACAGTGTGGAGCCTGCATGGGAGTCTCTCTCTGCCCCTCCCCCGCATTCTCTCATTCTCTCTCTAAAAATAAATAAACATTAAAAAAAAAAAAAACTTAAAAAAAAAAAAAAGAACAAAGAAGTCCATGAAAATTCTCACCTGACTTCTCTGAAAAAAAATGTAATGATCCAAATAAAATGTCCAATAATTACAACAATGTGGTATATGCAGAGACAAACTGATCTCTGGAACAGGAGAGAGAAGCAATGGATCTGAACAGATATAAGAACTTAGAATATATGATAAGCATGTGCTTTATCAGTAGAGAAAGAAGGAGCTGATGGGAAATGGTGGATTTTTTTCTTTTGATAATTGGCCAGATATTTGGAACTGATTTAGGTTAAAATTGTTAATACATGTAAAACATTTAGCTCAGTGCTTGGCACATGGTGAGTGACCACTAAATATACTATTTTCAGGAAAACAAAGCTACAATTCCCACCCCGCTTCTTACAGAGAAATAGGTTCCAGATGGATGGAGAAACTTTATGCAAAAAAAAAAAAACCAAAAACCAAAAACAAAAACCAAACCCAGAACCACACAACATTCTAAAAGAAAATACAAATGAAAATTTTATAATCTCTCAGTAGAGATGGTTTTTCTAAGCATGTCTTAATAACCAGATCAGAGAAGAAAAAGCTGTTAGACAACATAAAAATTTAACATTTTGTACTGCAAAAAAATACTATACAAAGTTGAAAGCCAAGAAGAGAAAAAACTGGGAGGAAATTATTTGTAATATGCAAGACAGAAAGATCTTTGGGAAAACTCAAACAGCTATATAGAAAAACAGGCTAATTATTTACAAGGGCAAATCACAGGGGCTCTTGGGTGGCTCAGTCTGTTAGGCATCTGACTCTTGGTTTTGGCTCAGGTAATGATCTCATGGTTTGTGGGATTGAGGCCTATGTTGGGATTTATGCTGACAGCACAAAGCCTGTTTGGGATTCTCTCTCCTCTCTCTGCCCCCCCCCCCCCCCCCCATAAATAAACGTTAAAAAAAAAAAGGCAAATCACAAAGAAACAAAGTGGCCAATAAACATGTGAAGCACTATCTAACCTTGCTGGAAATCAAAGAAATACAAATATGAGAGACTAGCAAAGATATGAAGGTTACCAACGCTCAGTTATGGAAGATGTAGGGAAATGGCCATCCCCTTCATGAACTAGTTTTTGTTAGGCATGTTGACTGGGGTGGTCTTTTGGGAGGGTGGTTTGGCACTATCTATGCAGAGAGCTCAGCAACTCCACTTGTAGAACTTACATTAAGAGGATGGTACAGTAAATGCAAAAAACACACTCAGACTAAGAATCTGCACCACACTGTTGTCTATAAAAGAGAAAAACTGGAAACAACTTAAGTATCTTTTTTTTTTTTTTGAGAGAGAGAGAGAGAGAGAGAGAGAGAGAGAATGAGAATGCACGCAAGCAAGCAGGGGAGAGTCAGAGGGAGAGACAGAGAATCTCCAGCAGGCTCATGACCAGCACAGAGCCTGACATGGGCTTGATCCCATGACCGTGTGATCATGGCCTGAGCCAAAATCAAGAGTCCAACGCTTAACCAACTCAGCACCCAGGTGTCCCCAACTTAAATATCCATGAATAGATATTAGTGGATTAACTAAATTATGCTGGGGCTATCCAATGGAATACAGACCTTTAAAATGTTGAAGTAGATTGATATTTATTGAGTTCCTGGGGGAAAATAAGTCCCTCTTGAGTCCCCAGGTAACAAGATCAGACTAGAGGTTTCTAAGTCAGTCCACATTTTATAAATTTAGATCATCTATCTCTTCTCCATATGTGTCCACCTCCACCACCTGTGTTAATGGAGGGCTGGTTGTTTGTTTATATTAGGGGCTTGTAGCCTAAGTCCATGGACCTCTTGAAATGTATGCAAAATTTTATGTTTATGTGTATTTTACTGGGAAGAGAGTCAATGGTTGCATTAGAGTCTCAAAAGGTCCCCTAATCCCCAAATGGTTAAGAATCTCTGGCAAATATAGTTTAATGGGGTATCTTGTCTAATTTTGCCTTAAAAGCATATGTGATTATACAGCCCATTCATTTACCAGTCAACAAATATTCACTAAGTTTTATCCTGATTGGTAGCCCAATTACTGGAAAATTTTGGAATAAATTTCTTTACTCACTTTGGAAGTGTATTTATTTTTATTTATTTTATTTTAGAGAGAGAGAGAGTATGCATGAACAGGGGAGGGGGGAGAGGGGGAGGGAGAGGAGGAGGGAGAGAGACAAATATACAGAGAGAATCCTAAACAGACTCTATGCTCAACACAGAGCCTGATGCAGGGCTCGATCCCAAGACCCTGGGATTATGACCTGAGCTGAAATCAACAGTCAGACACTCAACTGACTGAGCTAGCTACTCCAGTCGCCCCAGAAGTGTTTTTAAATACACAGATGTACACAACCTCAAAAAGCCCTCTGTGGGAATGCAAACTGGTGCAGCCACTCTGGAAAACAGTATGGAGGTTCCTCAAAAAATTAAAAATAGAACTACCCTACAACCCAGCAATTGCACTACTAGGCATTTATCCAAGGGATACAGGTGTGCTGTTTCGAAGGGGCACATGCACCTCAATGTTTACAGCAGCACTATCAACGATAGCCAAAGTGTGGAAAGAGCCCAAATGTCCATTGATGGATGAATGGATAAAGAAGATGTGGTATATATACATACAATGGAGTATTACTCAGCAATCAAAAGGAATGAAATCTTGCCATTTGCAACTACACAGATGGAACTGGAGGGTACTATGCTAAGTGACATTAGTCTGAGAAAGACAAATATCCTATGACTTCACTCATGAGGACTTTAAGATACAAAACAGATGAACATAAGGGAAGGGAAGTAAAAATAATATAAAAACAGGGAAGGGGACAAAACATAAGAGACTTAAATATAGAGAACAAACAGGGTTGCTAGAGGGGTTGTGGGAGGGGGGATGGGCTAAATGGGTAAGAGGCATTAAGGAATCTGCTCCTGAAATCATTGTTGCACCATATGCTAACTTGGATGTAAAGTAAAAAATAAATTATTGATTTAAAAAAAAGCCCTCTGGCAGCTAAGAGACAAAAAGCAGATTACAGAGTTTCAAACAAAATTATAATGTTAACTTCTGAAGGAAGTAATTTTTCTACAGACTTTTGAATCTTACATATATTTGAACTCCATTAGAGAGGTAACCGTAAGACTTACAGACTTGGAAAAGAAGTCTTTGTGAGGATAACCAAGCTCTCAAAATCAGATAAAGACTAGAACACAATCAAGTATCTAGTTCTAAATGAAGAAAGCAATGAATCATTTTGTATATTAATATTCAAATATATTCTACAATTTACTGATCCCATATTATAAAATATATATGCTAAATTTGAGGCCCTAAATTTATAGGATTTTCAAAATATCTCATGATTTGGTAAAAGTGATTCAGGTACATAAAAGAAGAAAGAGAATTATTCTAACTGGTCATAATAATATCACAGTGATAAAACAGATTACAGAGAAAATCAGCAATGATAAATGAACTGAAGCCAAAGGAAAACATAGTTTTGGGTTAAATAAGATTGATCACATTTTCAGGAGGCAGAGGAGGTAAGAATAAGCAAAAAGGAACCATAATATCAACAGGATCTATTTATGAAGGCATATTGAGCAATATGTTTATGGTTTTATCTTTAATACACAAAAATATTTATTTGTCTTTATACATTTGAACTAACTACTTATGGATTTAGGTTTAAAACGCACTAAAAAGTACTATATGATTTCTTTTATGTTTTAGTTTTCTCAAAACTGACTTAAAGTTCTGTCACAGCAAGTTCCATTATGATAAATTACAAGGCACAATCCAGGTGAAGTAAGATTTTTACCAAGTTGTATTATACATAAAGTAAGTAAGTTGGGGGCACCTGGCTGGCTCAGTTGGTAGAGTGTGCAACTCTTGAAATTGAGGTTGTGAGTTCAAGCCCCACGTTGGATGTAGAGATTACTTAAAAAAATTTTTTTTAATTAAAAAAATAAAAAAATAAGTAGGTCATCTTCTAGGCTTATTATATATAAGCCTAGAATATATATATACATATATATGTATATGTATGTGTGTGTATATGTATATATATTATACATATATAATATATATACATATACACACATATACCTATTGTATATACATACATATATGTACATATATGTATACAGCCTTAAAAATCATATATAATCTTTAAAAATCATATATATGTGCATATATATGTACATATACAATCATATATAACCTTAAAAATTATATATATGTACATATATATAATTTTTTAAGATTGTAATATTATTTGCTGCAAAAGTGCTAAGACCTAAATACTTGTACTCCAGAATTCTCCTAAAACATCAAGTTGTAACTTATTTTCATCTTTCTTCTTTAAACTTCTTAAAATGTTAAAATGCTTTTAAACACTAAATTTAATTACAAAGAAACTACTTAATGTGAATTTAATTAAGGCAGAACACAAGTCTCTTGTATTAGCAATGACATATACCCAAGAGAAAGTATCTTTCACTAGAGATTTCCTTTACCAGATACTCCCAAATGAACACATAATAAACATTTAGAGAAGTCATTAAGCATGACTAATGGAATTACAAGGACAAAAATCCATAAACCTAGCAATCTTTGTAGGTATCATCATGACAGAAAAAGCAACACAAAAGCAAATACAGAAAATATACTGAAATAATACAATGTTTAGGGTCACCAGAACTTAAAATAAACTAGACCTAAATTTTTTTTTCAAATGTTGAAAAAAAACAAACACATCTTCAATATGAAATGAGTAGTAACTTAGTAGAGCTCATACACAGGTAAAGCAATATAATCTCTTTATCACATTTATAAAACAATATAATTCACCATCAGCTTATATATAAAAATATGGACCATTCCGAAGTATAGGAAATAACTCAGTCCTCAAGTCAAATTATTTTAACTCTGAAAACATTAAATGTAATTAGAATGATTTTAATACAGTTCTTCAACAAAAGATGTCATAAACCATACCAAATAAGTATACTATGCCAAATATTTAACACAAACATCACAAACTACGTATTTTCTGCTCCTAAAAAGGAAATACTAACTGAAAATAAAACAAGTTTCTCATTCTAAATCAACACACAAAATTCATTTTATTTTATTTTATTTTTTAAATTTTTTTTTCCAACGTTTATTTATTTTTGGGACATAGAGAGACAGAGGATGAACGGGCGAGGGGCAGAGAGAGAGGGAGGGAGACACAGAATCGGAAACAGGCTCCAGGCTCTGAGCCATCAGCCCAGAGCCCGACGCGGGGCTCGAACTCACGGACCGCGAGATCGTGACCTGGCTGAAGTCGGACGCTTAACCGACTGCGCCACCCAGGCGCCCCACAAAATTCATTTTAAAAATAACTTTTTCCTCTAGCTTTATTGAGATATAACTGACATAAAACATCATGTAAGTTTAAGGTACACAATGTAATAATGTGATACACATATATATTGCAAAATGATTGTCAAAATAAGGTTGGTTAACCGATCCAACACCTCACATAGTTACAACTTGTATATGTGTGCCTGTGTGGTAAGAACTTTTAAAATCTCTCTTAGCAACTTTAAAATACACAATACAGTTAACTATAGCCATCATGCTGTACATTACATACTCAGAACTTACTCATCTTATAACTGGAAGTTTGTACCCTTTGGCCACTTTCACATAGTCCTCTGCCCCCTGCCTCTGGCAACCACCCATCTGCTTTTTTTTTTTTTAATGAGTTTGATATTTTTAGATTCCACACATCAGGGAGAACATACAGCATTTGTCTTTGTCTGACTTATTTCACTTAGCGTAATGTTCTCCAGATTCATCCATGTTGTCATGAATGGCAATGAAAGATTTCCTTCTTTTTTGTGGCCAAATAATATTCCATTATACATATTTCTCTCATATTTTCTTTACCATTCATTAAAACTAACATTTTTTCTTGACTACAAAGTATTCCCTGTTCATTATTGTTTATTACAGAAAAACAGGAAGATACTAGAAACCACACAATACACACACTCAGAATCCTAGAACCCAGAATAATTTTTTAACGCCTACACTTTTTTCCAAGTACAACTTGTATGCGATTGTTTTGCAATTTGCCTTTTCATTTAGTAATATATTGTAAACTTTACCTAAGTCATTAAATATTGTTGTATAACATGACTTGAAATAGCTAAATAGTATTTCATTATATAAGATATCCTTCAATTTAGTTAATTAATCCTCTAATGCTGAACACTGTAGTTGTTTCCAATTTGTTGTTATTTTCAATAACACTATGAGGAACATCCTTATATAGTAATCTTTGCACATATTTCAGATTATGTTATCTAAATGGAACTGTTAGGTCAAAGGATATGTACACTTTTAAGGCTTTCAATACATGTATATATATCAAACTGCTCTTCAAAAAAAGCACCAATTTACATCTGACCAACAAATATGAAGGTACTAGTTTCTCCACATTCCCAAGCAACATGGCTTTTATTTCTTCGATATTTTAGTTTTGTAAATCTGTTAACTGGAAAAGTCATGTCATTGTTTTTATTTGCATTTCTTGATCTCTAGTGCAGAACATAATTCTATATGAACACTGACCATTTGTATCTCTTCTTTTTTCATTTTCTCTTTGGGAGATCATCTTTTTTCTTATTTTTTTTATAGTATTTAAAAAAATTATTTTTGAAAGAGAGACAGACAGACAGACAGACAGAGTGTGAGCTGGGGAGGGGCAGAGTGAGAGGGAGACAAAATTCCAAAGCAGGCTCCAGGATCTGAGCTGTCAGCACAGAGCTCAATGTGGGGCTCGAACTCACGAACCATGAGATGGTGACCTGAGCTGAAGTCGGACGCTCAACCGACTGAACCAACCAGGCATCCCAACTTTTTTTCTTACTTTTGGTATATAGCCTTTATATATAATAATATTAACTCATAACCTTTTGTCATATATGTTTACAGTGTTTTTCTTATTTTGTCATTTATCTTTGGCTTCTGGCATTTTTTTTCATATAAGAAAGTTTTTAATATTTATGCACTTATGTATTTTTTTCCTTTCATGAGTTATTCCATAAAAGCCACAAGGTTGGTATCTCTTATGTTTGCCTTTTTCAAATTTACCAATAGAACAGGAACATAATGCTAAGTTCTTTTCAAACTAGATCTCTCACATTTGGGTAATAAAATTCAAAACCATAAATTTTGACAATGTCACATTTCTAGGACAAAATTTAAAATGTGTGCTTAAGGTAATAACTTACTTAAGGACCCATTCCTTTCAAATTATGTGCTCTGCTCTGGTATTGCAAAATCAAGAAATCATGCTTCATCACCAACTCAGCATGTAAGTTGTAGCCATGTCATTCAGGAAGCCAAATATTTTCTATTTTGTTTTAATACCTTCAACAGTTAAGGGGGAAGGTAAATCTATACACATGACAATGAATTTAGTGTTTTAACTTGGTATTTAAACTCGTTACAAGATAAACTCATCCTTAAAATATGCTTAGGATATATATGTTTCAGGGTTTCCATATATCATTACAAAATGGAAACAGTAACAACAACACGAAAAGAAGGAATATGTGCGTTGCATCTCTAGGTATTAGACCTTCCATACCTTTTGGAATAAGGCTCTATTATGTCCAATTTTCACTATAATTCTCCCTCACTTTCTACCAGAAACAGATCATAAATTGTGAAAACATAAATCCACAAGGTGGATCGTCTCATTTTATAAAGAGCTGTATAATGCTGTAGATCTCTAGTTTGCTATTTTTCTCAAGCCTAAAAGATTACCAATATATTTTAGATACATGAAGCAAAACAAAAACATAGAATTAACATTATTTCTGAGAGAATGGTTTACCTAGTTCAAACTACAAATGACTGTATTATAGAATGCTGTATTACAAACCTGATAAATTCTAATTTTTAGTACTTTAACAGATTAAGGGCTCAACAGTTTCTATTTATAAATGGTACAATGACATTTGTGAATGTAGCTTATTTAAAACATTTTCCCCAGGTTGAATTTTTAAGTCCCATTCTTCATAAAAACATAACGATCTGCACAGGTTACAGGCTCTGAATTTTAGACAACACAAAATAGTTTTTTCACAAACTTTCTAATTTACTCTCACCTAAAGGCTGGAAAACCCCACTGAAGGTTTTTAAAAACTCACCAGACATAGAGAAAAAAAAAAACTGCTTTAATTGTAGGATCTCACTGACACAAACATAAGGAAATTCTGAGTTATAGATACTTCACATTAAGCTTTTTCCACTGACATTGTAACTTCTGTCAACATTCAAAGAAAATTCAACCCTGGTCAAAGGTGACAGTTTGACAATCCTGGAAGACAACATCCTCTGTTTATTTGAATAAGTTTATACTCTCTGCTCAGGGAATTGAAGTTTTTCTCCTCCCTGACTTGACCTCTCAAATTCAAATCAGCACACTTTAGGGTAATAAATTTTGGCCCCAAAATTTAACTTTACAATCTACCTCCAAGGAAAAATGCTGAGACCATCACATATAAAATAGCATACATTTCTGAGACTAGTTTCCAATGGCCTTTGCATAGCTCTAAAACACAGAATAATTGCTTTGGTTGCCTTAAAAATTAACTTCCCAAATTAAAACTCTTTAGTCCTTCTATCTCAGAAATCACAATTAGTAACTCTAAAAAGCTTCAATAAAACAGGAAGAGGGCTGCAAACCCCTTCAAAATAAAGTTGTAAGTAAAATGAGCTGGATACTTGCATTTTCAGTCAACAAACACATGTTACATGCTAAACTGGCATAAATGATCCTTTTGTTTGTAATGAGAGGCCAAGGAGATAGCTTACAGCTCTTCTCCCATGATGTATATGGTAATGTTAGTGGAAGAACAACAAAGGAAATTTATAGTTAGAATTAAGACCTTCTCTGTTTTTACATAATTTCCACTAGGATTATATACATTAGTTGGAAAAATACTTACAATTACCTTCATAAACTTTAAAAATTTCTAAATACATATAATTTTTTTTCTATTAAAAACAAACAAGAGTCCATTTGCGAACACAAATAAAGAAACAGAAGTCTCAAAGAAACCAAATGTCCTTTTGCAGTGCAGTGGTCAGGAACACAGTCTCTGGAATCAGCTTGGTCTGGGTCTGGATCCAGCTCTGCCATTATTACTAGCAATGTGACCTTGGACAAGTTACTCAACTTCTCTGTTGCCACTTCTTCATCTTTCATCTGAAAATAATACCCTCCCTCTGAAGATCATGAGTTAAAACATGGCAAGAGCTTATAATAGTCTCTGCTTGGCACACTGTAAATGGACAATGTCAGGTATCATTTTTATTATCTTTCTACTTTTAAGTTTTAGACCTAATTTGAAGTACTTTTTAACTAATTTTCTGATCACTTTTTTTTTTCCAACGTTTTTATTTATTTTTGGGACAGAGAGAGACAGAGCATGAACGGGGGGAGGGGCAGAGAGAGAGGGAGACACAGAATCGGAAACAGGCTCCAGGCTCTGAGCCATCAGCCCAGAGCCTGACGCGGGGCTCGAACTCCCGGACCGCGAGATCGTGACCTGGCTGAAGTCGGACGCTTAACCGACTGCGCCACCCAGGCGCCCCTCTGATCACTTTTTGAAAGAGGGCATAATTATTATATAGATAACTAGTACATCTTCCCAGATGAGCCCATGGTAGGTCGAGCTATAGCCCACAGTGGTAAATAGTTGTTTTTAATACAAACCATGGATGTGGCTGTTATTAGTAACTCTGGCTTGATCTCCCATATGCAGAAAAAAATCCCCTACAAGGGGAAAACAAGCAGTATTAGAAAATACTTGGGTTTGTCCTACACCATTGCAGGGTAAAGCCAAATTCACTTTACTAGCCTGATGGGCATTGAAAATATTAGTCATCGGAGCGCCTGGGTGGCTCAGTTGGTTAAATATCCGACTTTGGCTCAGGTCATGATCCCACGGTTCATGAGTTCGAGCCCTGTGTGGGGGGCTCTGTGCTGAGAGCTCAGAGCTTAGAGTCTGCTTTGGAATTTGTGTCTCCCTCTCTCTCTGCCTCTCTCTCTCTCTCTCTCTCTCTCTCTACCTCTCTCTCTCTCTCTCTCTGCTTCTCTCTCTTTCTGCCTCTCTCTCAAAAATAAATAAAACATAAAAAGAAGAAAAAAAAAGAAAATATTAGTCATCAAATTAATCCCAACAAATAACAATAATTGATTGGCTCATTGATGTATTTCCCCTTGTCTTCCCCAACATTTCTCTAACTAGTCAGAAAGGAAAGTTTTCATATTTTCTGAGAATCTCATTACTGCTCTCAAACCATACTCTATATCTTAGTAGAATTTAAAAAATGAGTCAGCACAAGCACCTCAAAAAACTAGCAGTGCATAGAATGTGGAGATATTTCTCTTCATAACAGAAATCTGTAAAACATTTAAAAAAAAAAAAGAGTTAGAGTGCCAAAAGCAATGGAAGAATAAATGGAGGGTGAGTGTTGGAATAGATCTTGCAAGCTAGCTTCCAAAAGATAAATGTTATGAATCAATATATGTATTTTTCATCTTAAAAGTATTATAATACATGGGAAATAGATGTAATTGTTACAAATAAATCCAGGGAAGAAAATATCCAGTGTGTGACAAATTATTACTCTCCTTTACTGAATATGGGGGGGGGGGGGAGGAGTGGGAGGTCAAGACACTCTGTATTAAACTCGACTACAAAGTGCACTATGCATAACTGTGCAACATGCTAATGCAGTACTGCCTTCAGTAATGTGATCCAAAATAAAATTTAGGAGAGATAAACTGTCCCTAAACTGCAAACATGTTTGAATCCCAATTTAATTAGGAGTCTATTTAGTCATTTATACTTCTTAGAATAAAGTTAGTTGAGGGTCAGGAAAAGGCCACTTGCTTTAATCACTGGAACAATACTATATGTACTTCTTTCAAGGATGTACTTCTCAAGGCTCCACATAACTTGTATTCCAACATTTATATTAAAGGTGACATACTGTGTAAAAATTATCTGGGAGGGTCAAGGAAGAGTTTTATGGCTGAGGGTGATTTCTCCTAAGTTCTATTACCATACCCTAAATTTGTCCTAATTCTTATTTAAATTCTCCATGACATTCTGTACGACTTAAGTTGGTCAGAAAAACTGCTATAGTCACTAGTTAATAGGCGGGTTCTATATTACATAAGCCCAAGGCAACCCCTCTTTAAAACTCTGACCTTTAAGACTCCACAGAACACATTTCAACTCTTAGTACTATACATTATGTAGGTACCTGGAAGGAAATGGATAGCTACAGCCCCATTTTTCTGTTCATTGCACCTTTGTTGTAGTAAGAGCCCTTCAGTTGGGAAAAGATTCAGGAATGTCCTGCCTTCCCAACTGGGTATTTAGTCTGAGTTCGGTAAGGGAGTCATAAAGCAGTACAATGGACAAAGATAACCACATGGCATCTGATGCTTTATATGTTTAAAATAAAAATGTGACACTACAAGAAAGTCAATATGTGGACCTAATTTTGAAAATACAAACAGGAAGCACCCCCACCCCAATATTACCATTAAAAAAAAAAAAAAAAAGGAAACCAAACCTCAAAGATACCTTCCAAGGAAGTCATGGGTGTGACCAAAACTAACAAAAGTAATAAACGTCATCTAAAACCCTGAAAACACCAAAAGTGAGGGTATTTAACCACCTAAAAATCTAACTCCTGTAAAGTACTCCTCTCTTTGATCAGTAAAAATAGCATAGATTTACATACATAAAGTCTTCTCCAAACTGGCTTAAGTGTTTCAGTAACAGGATCATCATAAGAAGAAAACATCCGATGTCAATATTCTACTTAAAATAAAGACAGAATTATTAAAAATGAATATAATTTTTTAAAAAAGTTTTTACCACTGTGATACTCATGACTTAAACGTACAGAAAACTGTCTGATCAATGGAAACTAGATTGTTAAATTTGACTTTCTTATTCCCAGAAATAAGCATAAAACTGTTGTGTTTCCAACATTGCAGGGGAAAAAATACTTCTGATTTTAGAACATTTCTATTAACAAAGCCAAGACTTAAAGAATTTTTTTTTCCTTTAACCACTACACAAACTTGGGGACAGTGACACTTGAGAGCTAACTTTTCAAGATAATTTTTATTAAGTTCCGGAGTCAAAGTATTCTGCCACTTTATTATGAACTCAGTAACCTGGAACTGTCAAATTAACTTGTTAAAAGAATGAGTTTCAAATACTCAAAACAAGTTAATAAAAACTGGAAGTTTTTTGCTTCCTTTTTTTTGTAGGAATAATGCGGTAATCTACTACACTCTAATAGAAGGGGAAAAAATGTCTCACTTGGCAGGTAGCACATCCAGAGATCTGTGAATACTTTTATGAGATACATACATGTTTACAGGGCAGTAGTAAGATTCCTTTGATTCTACCTTCAACCTGCAATCTAATCTTGCATGTGCTATTTACCTATTTATAACATATTCCTTTTACAAGACTGCTTCTATCACCTACCTACATAAAAACAAGCCAAATGAACCACCACACGCACGTTCAGAAATATAAACCTAACACAAATCACAAATAACTTGAAAACCAACACTAACATGACTTGAAAAACTTGACATAAGTACCAAAAGAGCAATAATGACACCCTTTGCTAGTCTTGATGTGGTTTTTGTATATGTAAAGAACATTTTAAAAAATCAATTGAGAGCAAGCAAATGAAGATGAAATGAGAAGTTGGGGCACAATAGGAAGTGCTGACCAAAATATTTATGTTGTAACACTTCAACGTTTATTTATTTTTGGGACAGAGAGAGACAGAGCATGAACGGGGGAGGGGCAGAGAGAGAGGGAGACACAGAATCAGAAACAGGCTCCAGGCTCTGAGCCATCAGCCCAGAGCCCGACGCGGGGCTTGAACTCACGGACCGCGAGATCGTGACCTGGTTGAAGTCGGACACTCAACCGACTGCGCCACCCAGGTGCCTCTATGTTGTAACACTTCAAACAATGATAGCACTTCCCCCCCCCCCCACCTTCTATCACATATATCACGGAGTACCCATTGAAGAAATACATCCACCTTAAATTTCTTAATACAATCCATATTAATATCCTGTTGGCAAAAACATGAATGCTGAAAAGGCCAGGACTAGGGAGAAGGTGGGATAATTTATTGAGTTGGATATACAGCAAAGATTTTATGTAGTTCAGCTCCAAGTTATGCAATAACCAAACTGCTAGTGATAGAAATCAACTTTTTTTTTTTTTGCTTCTGAGGTTTTGCTTTTTTGAAAAAAGATCTCTCCATTCCTTCCCTGTATCTCAACCAGGTGCTTGAAATTTTCATCTTCCTAAGGCTACGGAACACAAGCAATCTACTAGATAACGCTTACCTGACCAAAGGTGTGGTGGTGTTTTTTTGTTTTTTGTTTTTTTTTTTTAATTTTTTTTTCCACGTTTATTTATTTTTGGGACAGAGAGAGACAGAGCATGAATGGGGGAGGGGCAGAGAGAGAGGGAGACACAGAATCGGAAACAGGCTCCAGGCTCTGAGCCATCAGCCCAGAGCCTGACGCGGGGCTCGAACTCACGGACCGCGAGATCGTGACCTGGCTGAAGTCGGACGCTCAACCGACTGCGCCACCCAGGCGCCCCAGTGGTGTTTTAATTGAACGTGACAGACATCACAAATTGTCTCATGGTAAATTTTTCTTAAAATTGGCAGCCCCTTCTCCCATTTATACTATCAATTCTAACAACTGTAATCTTCCATGAGATGGAAATTGGTACCAAAACAAATAAAAAACCCAAAGCCTTGATATAAAGTCAGTCAATAGGATTCCACCATGTGAAATGATCAGAACTGATCCAATGTTCACGGTGTTCCGACATAAAATTAGAAAAATGTGAAAGGTACACAAAATAAAATGCATTGTTTTCTAACAGCCATTAAATATAAACAATATAATATAAACAAATGAACCATAACAGAAGAATGTTGAAGAAAGAGGCAAAATTATATTATCTTCATCGAACAATAACAGAATTATTTGAGGTAATATACACAACAGCTGAAAGCTTATTATGGCCCAGGCAGCTATCCAACCACTTTGGAAACCTAAGATATCAGTGGATGAGAAACATCATTTGAAGACTGAGAAAATGACATAAAGCTCAGTTTAATAATTTGGTGACACACGGCCCTTTCAAGGGGCATTTCCCAAGGACATTCCAGAGACAATTAATGGAACTGTATTTAGGCAAAAATCCACTACTCCACAGGGTTTGGGGCAGAGCACTGATCTAAGAGTCCTCAGACCGACATTTCAGTCCCAGGACGACTGAACGGCTGCGTGAACCGAGCAGATCACCTTCTCCATCCACCAGGGGCCTCAGTTTCCTCATTTGTACAATAAAAGAGAGCGCCATCATTGCCAGGGTCCCTTCCAGCTCTTAACATTCCATGACCCACTTTCAGTACTATCTGTTTGATATAAAGGTCTGACAGGAGCATGGGGGACAAGAAGAAAAAGAACTGGGCATGGTTCTCCGGGAAAGAGAGGATCGCTATCTCTTTTTGCCTTTAACATTCTTGTGGTTTTCACTAATCTCATCTTCCTAAAAGCTGACACTTGTTTTTCTTCCTCGCCTTTTCCATCACTGCTGGCTACAAGTGTTTGCAAACGCCTCTTGCTCCACACAAGTTCTTTCCTCTTTGATCAGCGTGACCATCTTGCCAGATTCTTTCAGCCTCAGACCAGCTTTTGTGACACCACGACTCCCCTTCCGACTCTCCATATCTACCCCGACACCAGGCGCACTTTTTTACTCTTTAGCCCTGGCTAGCAAAAAAAAAAAAAAAAAAAAAAAAAAAAGGGCACGCCACATCCCACCGCCACACGCACCAGCCCGGGCCTTGGCGGGTCCTGATGTGGGATCCCGCACCCCAGAGCCGTATGGAAACACTCGTATTTGTTGTCTTGACTCCTTATAAGGCACTGTTCCTCGAGGCTAGGCGAACACCTCCCACCCCACCGGGCACCCCCCGAGCTCATCCCACCCCCGGGAGTCGCAGATCCTTCTTTCGAAAAAGGAGAAAAAGCAAGGGGACGCCAGCGGCTACTTGGCACTGCAACCCGGAGGTGTGAGGTGGCCCACAGCAGCCCCCTCCGCTGGCGGGGGTCGGCGCCGGGGCCCTTCACACGCCCACCCCGACACACGCGCCCGCACGGTCCCCACACTCCACACCCTCGGCCCGCCACCGCCGCGGCACGACGCCCCTCGCGCGCCCCCAGCGCCCTCGCCCCCTGAGCCCCCCGCCCCCGGCGCGCAGTCACCGAGGCCGCCTCCCGGCCCGCGGAGCGATGGCGGCGG
>NW_024412420.1:16157979-16185466 GCF_014898765.1 Herpailurus yagouaroundi
CCCCCCCGCGACCCCGGAGCCGGAACCCGACGGCTGGCCGGGGCGCGGGAACCGCTGTCCCGGACCGAGAGGGAGCCTGGGCGCGGGGCGCCGGCGCGGGCGCGGGCGCGGGACGCTGGCCGCGGACCGAGGGAGGGGGCCGAGGGTGGGCGCCGTTCCCGCCCGCAGAGGGCAGGGGGCGCTGTCGCGCTGGAGAGTGGGAGACCGTGAGGCACGGCTTGGGGTTTGGGGGGGCGGTCAAGGCGGCGTCTGTCACCGCAGCTCTCCCTTCTTAACCACCCCAGCCACGTGCCCGCGGGGACCAAGCCGTTCAGTGGGAGCCGTCGGTGCCGTTGCCCTAACTTTGGTCTGGAATAATACACACCCCTCCGGCCAGAAATGGGGACTCGGGGTTCGAGGCAGGGTGGGGGGTTCTTGCAGCCCTACCCAGAGGGCCCGTGGGCCTCCGCGTCAAGTTTCTCTTTCAGTTTTCTAGCTGTCCCCCTCTGGGGAAGCCCCGGTGGGGCGAGGGGAGAGGAAGAGGGGGAGGGCACCTGACTTTCGAGAGCCCCTCCCCAAGCCTCCGCGGGTTCCTTGTTGGAGGGCAGACCGGCCTTCCCCTCCTCACCGTCTTTCTTCCCGCACAGGAAAGCTTGTCTGTGGGAGGGGAGGGGCCTGGCCTGACCGCGGTCCAGGGACGGGTGGGCATGGCAGGGCCAGAGACAGGCCCAGCCCTTGCCTCTGGCGTGGAGACGCCTCTGCAGCCCTCCGTTCGCCCTAGGTGAACGGACATGGCGGGCTGGATCCAAGCCCAGCAGCTGCAGGGAGATGCGCTGCGCCAGATGCAGGTGCTGTACGGGCAGCACTTCCCCATCGAGGTTCGGCACTACTTAGCGCATTGGATCGAGAGCCAGCCGTGGTAGGTGCTCCTCCCCTGCGCCATGCTCTGCGGGTCCCTACCACCCACCCAGGCCCCTTGACCTTTAGCTCTCCTCTTTGTGGTTTCGAGTGATTCTAGTCCCGTCTGTCCCTCCGTGCAGAAGGGGTGGTGTCCCTGGGAAAGGGGAACAGGGAAATGGGACCCTGGGAGGGGAGAGGGGGTGATTCTGGACTCTGATGCTTATGGAGTTGCTGGGAACAAGGCTTGTGGGTTGTGGAGTGCCCTTAGCCTGGAGCCTGGGATTTCCCAGTACCTCTTGGTGCCTGACCTCCCTGCCCAAGGAAGCACAACAGTAGGCTTCTCTCCTCTGCCCTGCCCCAAGGGATGCCATCGACCTGGACAATCCCCAGGACCGAGCCCAGGCCACCCAGCTCCTGGAGGGCCTGGTGCAGGAGCTGCAGAAGAAGGCGGAGCACCAAGTGGGGGAAGATGGGTTCTTACTGAAGATCAAGCTGGGGCACTATGCCACGCAGCTCCAGGTGGGTGTGAAGGCTGGGTCCTCAGCAGGGAAGCAGTGTCTGCCTTCTCTTTCCAGCCTCAGAACCCCTGGGTTTTTTCCTGGCCTGGTCACTGACTCACCATGTGACCCTGAGCTAATCGGCAACTTTTCTGCTCTTCAATTTCCCCCACCTCCTCTTTCTAAATCAGACCTGTCAGATTCCCTTACCATATGACAAAGCAAGGGGTAGGGTGTGTTTGTCCCCAAGAAGAGGAAGATGGGCATTCTAAACAGATCGAGCAAAAGGGATGGAGGTGGACTGAGTCCAAGTTCCTTTGCTGGCGAAAAGAAGACTGACAGCTCCTAGAAATGAGGGAATGAGTGAGCGGGGGAGGGGCAGAGAGAGAGGGAGACACAGAATCTGGAGCAGGCTCCAGGCTCTGAGCTGTCAGCACAGAGCCCCATGCAGGGCTCAAACCCATGAACTGTGAGATCATGACCTGAGCTGAAGTAGGACGCTTAAGCTGAACCGACTGAGCCACCCAGGCGCCCCCTCCTAGGACTCTTTTAAAGGTGGGAGGGCCGCTGAAGTCTGTAGTTGGGTAGGAGAGGAACAGAGTTGCCCTGGAGGCAAGAGCTGGATAAAGGAAGCTTTAATGAAGGATTTAGATGTAAGAGGTACCTTCTCCTTCACTGGGGGTCTAGGGGAGGAAGGGGGAGGAGTATAGAGGAGAGAGAAAGTTTCTGTGGAAGCAGGAAAAAGGTGTAGGTGATAAAGTAATCACAGTCAAGCATTTATTGGAAGTTAACTTGTATTTCTTAGAGAGCTCTTCTTAAATGCAAGCAGCAGGGTGCCAGGGAAATAAAAAGTCCATCCCAGAAGAGGGAGGAAACAGGAGAAAGCTGGAAGAGGAAAGCAAAATAGGAACCCAGGGCCAGGGGTATGGTAGAAAGTACATTGACCTTGGCATTGGATGCCGCAAGTCTTGAGTCATCTGCAACCCGTTTGCCTCTGGGCAAGTACTTAACCTCTCTGAGCATCAGTTTTCTCATCTGCAAAATGCGGATAATAGTTTCTGTGTGTGTCATACTGTCTATATAGTCAAAGGAGATGGCAGATTGGAAGTGCTTTGTAAACTGTGGGTTTCTAAACCAAATGTGAAGATCTGGGAGGGGAAATCGAGTCAAGGAGAGATAAAGATGTCTGTTGACGGCTCCTGAGGTTTCTCAGGGAAAGCCAAGGCAGAGGCTGGAGGAGAGGAAGGTGATGGGGAGCACGTGGCACTGTGATGGCATAGTGGGAGTGGCGGGTAGCCAGTGGTAACTGCCATTGGGTTCTTTCAGAACACATATGACCGCTGCCCCATGGAGCTGGTCCGCTGCATCCGGCATATTCTGTACAACGAACAGAGGCTGGTCCGAGAAGCCAACAATGTGAGTGTCCCATGGGTGTGGGGAGAGGAGCTGGGAAGTCCTTCCACACGCCTTTTTCTCTAGACACAACTGTGTGGGGTTTTTTTTTTTTTTATGTTTATTTTTGAGAGAGAGAGAGAGAGAGAGAGAACAGGGGAGGGGCAGAGATGGAGACCCAGAATGCAAAGCAGGCTCCAGGCTTTGAGCTGTCAACACAGAGCCCGACATGGGGCCCAAACTCACGGCCGATGAGATCACAACCTGAGCCGAAGTCAGACACTTAACCAACTGAGCCACCCAGGTGCTCCAACATGACTATGTTTTATAAACGCTGGCAAGACAGCACCAGGGAAATAAGGGACATGGACAAGTGTGAGAAGCAGCAGTGCATGTAGGTACAGTCCCTGGCTTCATGCCCCGGGTTGGCCACTTACTAGCAGTGTGACTTGAGCCTCTGTTTTTTCAATTATAAATGGGGTTAGTAATAGTATCTACCTTGTAGAGTTAGTGTCAGGATTAAATGAGATGCTGTGTGGGCCAGGGATAGACAGACCAGTGAAACAGAAGAGGAAGCCCTACACACACACACACACACACACACACACACACACACACCTGGAAATTCAACCCACGTTATAGATGGCATCACAAACCACAAGGGAAAAGATTTATCATTTTTTTTAATGTTTATTTTTGAGAAAGAGAGAGCATGAGCAGGGAAGGGGCAGAGAGAGAGTGGGGGACAGAGGATCTGAAGCAGGCTCTGCACTGACAGCAGAGAACCCGATCTTGCCTGAACGCAAGAACCATGAAATCATGACCTGAGCCAAAGTCAGATGTTCAACCGACTGAGCCACCCAGGTGCCCCAAGATTTGTCATTTAATAAATGGTGCTGGGGGTGGTGCTCCTGGGTGGCTCAGTTTGTTAACCGTCCAACTCTTGATTTCAGCGCAGGCCATGATCTCACAGGTTTGTGAGATCGAGCCTGGTGTTGGGCTCCGTGCTGACAGTGCAGTGCCTGCTTGGGATTTTCTCTCTCCCTCTCTCTCAGTGCCCCTCCCCTGGTCTCTCTCTCTCTCTCAAAAAGCAAATAAACATTAAAAAAAAAATGGTGCTGGGGTCAAAATTAGAAATGTTCTCTGGTGGTGCCTGGGAGGAGACATGTGACTGAGTTCTGTGCCAGAAGAGCTAACCCTGGCAAGTTCAGAGAGGCGAGGCCCAGAGAGGCAGAAAGGGCCTCACCCCCCAAACTCTGCAATCATGAAGGCATTGAACACCTGCTCGGACAACAGGGCAAACATTTTATTATCTGCAGTAAAGCCAGATGACTTTCACAAAATGACATCACTCGGTAAAGACCAGAGAATAGTGCCTGGAGCTTATTTATTTGTTGTGGCGGACACTGATTTCAGGAATTTTCCAGTTCATCCAGGACACATTTATGGAGGTCCTGGCTAGGACTAGAGAAACAGATGAAGGCCCAGTTCCCACCTAAAAGGAATTCAAGAAATGATAGATTCTCTAGGGGTAAGCTGGGTACTAAGGAGGCACATATGGAAAAAGTACCTAACTCTGACTGGGGCAGCCTGGCAGGGGGATGTCCTGAGGACAGGGACATCTAAGCTATGGGGGTGGGGGAGGGAAGGGAAAGAAGAAAGAGACAGGAGCAAAAGTAACAAAGTATACGTGTGGGCAGGAAGGCAGGAACCATCTTAACACATTTGAAGGATTGCAGGAACCCCCCCCCCCCCGCCCCGTCATCCTGGGGAGAAGGGGGCCACCTGGGGAACCCCAGTGAGTAAAGCCAGAGAAGAGGCAGAAGGCGGGTCACAGAGTCTTTTGGGAAAACTATTGTGTCCCTTATTGACTTATTGCCACCACAGAGCTATCTGTAAACATATGAATGAATTTAGCTCCAATTAAGAACTACCTGTCTATGTACAGGTGTTGTCATGGGCAGGGGGGAAATGATTCCTTCCCCCAACCATCAGGCTGTTCTTGAGAACCTTTGATTTTGGTTCCACCTACCCCTTGGGGATTTTGTGGTACACAAAACAGACAAGGTCCTAGCACCAGGGGAGCTTACATCCTAGTGCATGGGGGCAGACACGAAAGAAAGAAACACATCTAAAATCAAGACACTTTCAGATAAGAGTGGTGTTATTTTAAATTGGCCCATCAGGGAAAGTCACTCTGAAAGGGTGCCAGTTGAAATGCCCCCCTTGGGAAGCTTTGGTGCCAACATGTTCCAGAGTAATGGAACAACAAGTGCAAAGGCCCTGAAGCAGGAACGTGTTTGTGTATTTAGGAACAGAAAGTAGCCGGTGGGCTTGGGCAGCAGTGGAACTGGGAGTGGAGTAGGCAGAGGCTATCAGCTAGCGCAGTGGAGGCTGTGGAAGGAGTTTGAATTTTATTCTGCGAATAGTTTACTGGAAAGACCCTGAAAACCGTCTCCTCTCAGCCAGATGTTCAAGGAATAGATCAGACTAGGTCACCCACATGGCCAGATCCAAGAAAGTGTTATTGATACCTTCCCTGTAACTCCCCTCAGTTACAAGAATGTCTTGAGTGAGGACACAGATGATGTGTGTTCACACAGCTTTGTTCCCCACTGTGTCCCCAGCATCTCACATGGTCCATGGCATTGGATCAGTGAGTGAATGTGGAATGAGGGGTCATCATCACTGGTAGGAAAACCCCAGGTTTCCTGCTCCTGGGACATTCTGAGTTTTAGTCTCTCCAAAGAGAGTTTAGGTGGACCCTGTTTGGGCAAGTCTGGTGGAGGCCAGGACCACACTAGAAATTTCTCTGTGCTTTATGAAGTTGCCATAATCTGCCAGGTCACCTGGTTCCCTCCTTTCCAACTCCACACCAATTCAGGCAAACGACTATCCTTCCGACTCAAATTACCCTTACCTCTTACCCTAGATTTGAACTTTGCAGTCCGAAGTATTAGCGCTCCCCAGGGCCTGAGGTTTCCTGCCATCCTCACCGCCCAGCTCACTGCTGCCCACACTCTCCCCCTGATGTCCCCAGGGTAGTTCTCCAGCTGGGATCCTGGTGGACGCCATGTCCCAGAAACACCTCCAGATCAACCAGACGTTTGAGGAGCTGCGACTGGTCACACAGGACACAGAGAATGAGCTGAAGAAGCTGCAGCAGACTCAAGAGTACTTCATCATCCAGTATCAGGAGAGCCTGAGGATCCAGGGTGAGGCCAGGGCCGCCTGGGCGGTGTGTGTCATGAGGACAGGAGTGACAACCACTTTGTGAGCTCCTGCAGGGTTGGGGCAGTGTCAGCGTCTGTCTCCATAGAAACCTTACCCAAAGCTTTAGAGAAGTAATGGCCCCTGTGACTGAGCCCGTGCTATGGGCCAGGCTTCGGGCCAAGCCCTTTGCGTGCATTTTTCAATCCTACCTTTACAACAGCCCCAGGAAGTAGGTAGCTGTATTATCCCTATTTTGCAGATGATAAAACTGAGGTTCCAAGAGAACAAGTAATTTGGCCCAGATTGCTTATAAGTTGCAGAATTGGGGGTGCCTGGCTGGCTTAGTGGGAAGAGCGCGCGACTCTGAATCTCAGGGTTATGAGTTTGAGCCCCATGTTGGCTGTAGACTCTACTTAAATAAATAAACTAAAAAAAAAAAATAATAACAAGTTGCAGAACTGGATCTCAATTACAGATATGTCATGAAATCCCTGCACTTTACTAAATAATATTCTCTCCCTAATTGTCGGTATTCAGTGACTACCTCAGTGAATGAATGAATATGGACAAAGTGTTTCCCATTCAGGGGAGGACTTAAGTTGGGAGTCTCCTTGTTGAACCAGGCTGGGGACAGGCAGAACTCCAGAAATGCCCTTTCTTGAGCCTCCCTGATAGGAGATGGAGCTGGAGGGAAGAGATTACAGTGGAAAATTCTCCTGTCTCCTAGGGCTGTAGTTTGCCAACGGCTGTCATGATAAGCATGTGGGGAAACAAAATTTAACTCAGAGCCAATTAACTTCTGGTATAATTTGAGAAGACTTGAGACAGGGCCCATCTTCCCCCAATTCCAGACTGACCCCAGAGCTGTTCCATCCCAACCTAGCGAGAATAGGAAAGTATCAAGTGGCCTTTGCTTTTGTTCCTCTTTCTGTACCTTCTTAAGATAAAACCTTAGGTCATTGACTTTAGACCTTTCTTCTTTTCTGATAGGTATATTTAGAGCTTTAAATTTCCCTCTAAGCAATGCTTTAGCTACATCTCATGATTTTAGATACGCCGTACATTCATAATTATTCAGTTTGAAGTATTTTCTCTATTTTTCTAAGAGATTTTATTTTTAAGTAATGTCTACACCCGACGTGGGGCTCAAACTCACAACCTCAAGATCAAGAGTCACATGCTCCACTAACTGAGCCAGCCAGATGCCCAGTTTGAAATATTTTCTAATTTCTTTTCTGAATAATTATTTTACCCACACATTATTTAGAAGTGTATTGTCTCTTAGAAGTATGTATTTGGGGTTCCTTTTCTAGATGTCATATCATTGATTTCATTTGCTTTTTATCATTGAATTCCACGATTGTCAGAGAACATACTCTGTATGATGTCAATTCTTTTAAATTTAACGAGACTTGTTTTATGGCACAGCTTATACTCTAGCTTGGTGAACGTCTCTTTTGGGCTTCAAAAGAATGTATGTCTCACAGGTTGTTTCATTTAAAAGTAGCAATTTTAGGGGCGTCTGGGTGGCTCAATCCTTAAGCATCTGGCTCTTGGTTTCCGCTCAAGGTTCCTGAGTTCAAGCCCCACCAAGCTGATAGTGTGGAACCTGGGATTCTCTCTCTCCTTTACTTCCTGTCCCTCCCCTGCGCACCTGTGCTCTTTCTCTTTCTCTCTCTCAAAATAAGTAAACTTAAAAAATATATTATATTTAATATTAGTGGACTAAACACCTCATTTAAAAGCAGAGATTGTCAGAAAGCACATGAAAGCAAGACTCAACTATGCTATCTACATTTTAAATTTTAATTAAAAAATTATTTTAAGATTTTTTTTTTTTAATTTTTAAGTATTTTCTGTACCCAACATGGGGTTTGAACTCACAACCCCAAGATCAAGAGTCACATACTGTACCCACTGACCCATCCAGGTGTTCCTACATTAAAATGTTTTTGTTTTTTTTTTTTAATTTTTTTTTCAACGTTTTTATTTATTTTTTTTTGGCACAGAGAGAGACAGAGCATGAATGGGGGAGGGGCAGAGAGAGAGGGAGACACAGAATCGGAAACAGGCTCCAGGCTCTGAGCCATCAGCCCAGAGCCTGACGCGGGGCTCGAACTCCCGGAGCGCGAGATCGTGACCTGGCTGAAGTCGGACACTTAACCAACTGCGCCACCCAGGCGCCCCTACATTAAAATGTTTTAAATGTTTATTTATTTTTGAGAGAGAGACAGAGAGACAGAACACAAGCAGGGCAGGGACAGAGAGAGAGGGAGACAGAATCTGAAGCAGGCTCCAGGCTCTGAGCTGTCAGCACAGAACCTGACATGGGGTTCGAGCTCACAGACTGGGAGATCATGACCTGAGCGGAAGTTGGCCACTTAACCAACTGAGCCACCCAGGTGCCCCTTAAATTAAAAAAAAAAAAAACCACGTATAAAGATATTCTGTGCCAAAATAGAATAAGAAGTCTAGGGTGGTCATATTAATACCTCACAAAGTGTACTTCAAGACAAAAAGTATTATCAGAGATGAAGAAGGACACTTAATAATTATTAAGGTATTAAAAAGATAATAAATTTCTATGCATCTAATAACAAAGCTTCAAAATACACAAAGAAAAACTATTTAAAAACTATTCAAGCTCTCCTCCTTTCCTTGCCCTGTTAGTTTTTTCAATACTCTGGGTTCCTCAACAGATTGCCTAAATCAAAGTAGATGTTGAGTAAAAGTTGGTGGGATGATTCTAGCATGTTTTCTTCCATCTGAATCCATCTCAGACTGATGCAAGAGAAAGGGTGGCCCTCTTCCTAGATTAGGGAATGGGAGAATTCAGGCTATTAGTTCTACCCAAAGCCTTTGACTGGTTGATAGTACTTCCAACCCTATTCTTGGGTTTTCTGTTTCCTATTTATGGATTTGGGTTTGATTCTGGTTTGGGTTTGTACCCATCATGCCATGTCAGTTCAGTCTCATGTATCAAGTTCACCCATCAGAAACACAGACTATCGATCTATTTGTGCAAGGGGAGGCTCAGCTCCCTCCAGTGGAGCAGACAATTGCCTCGTGTCTGCTGGCCTCCCTCCCAGAAGCTTCTGCAAAGTGCCAGGAGAGACCTAAGTGAGTCACCTGCATAGGGAGGTTGGGCCCAGGTGTGGGGCTCACCACCACCTCCCTGGGGGTGGGGCCAGGATTTCCGAGGTGGCTCCAGACTGCTCTGCTGTGTTCCAGGCCTGGACAGTATTCTTCTCTCTCAGTCCCCGAGAGTGGACTCCAAACCGTATTTCCAGTTGTCTTCTAACTCTGGGCTTTTCCTGACTGTTAGAGTTGCTTTAGTCTGTGTGTCCCAGCTTGTGTGTCCATGAGGCAGGACATAGGTCCATGTGAGAGTGCCCTCAGCGGCCTGCCAGGAACTTGCCCAAGACGTGCTGATGCTCACCTCCTCTTGACTCAGGCCCAAGTAAGGACACTGGAATATTCTTTTTTTAAAAAATTAGATAGACCCCACACCCAACATGGAGCTTGAACTCACAACCCTGAGATCAAGAGTTGCATGCTGTATGGACTGAGCCAGCCAGGCACCCCGACACTGGGATGTTCAAATAGGTGATCGGCAAGGCGTAATAACCCCAGCATTTAGGATAGTGGTTACCTTTGGAGGCAGGGACGGATGTGCAAGCAGGGAAGGATGTACAGGGAGTTTTCAACGTGGAAATGTTTGATTTCTTTTTTTTTTTTTTTATGTTTTGTTTATATTTGTGAGAGAGAGAGAGCATGCATGTGCATGCAAGCAGGGATGGGGCAGAGAGAGGGGGGCAGAGTTTCCAAAGTGGGCTCTGTGCTGACAGCAGACAGCCCGATGTGGGGCTAGAACTCACAAACCGTGAGATCAAGACCTGAGCCAAAGTCAAACGTTTAAATGACTGAGCCACCCAGGCACCCCGAGAAATGTTTGATTTCTTTAAGCCGGGTTACTGAAAGACAGGTGTTCTTGCATCATTCTTTCTGCCTTCCTTGGGTCTTGAGAATTTCATAATAGATGTTTTGTAAGAGGGTACTGAGGCCTCACCGACTCCCCTTTCCTGCCATGGATGAGCTTCCCAGCAGCTAGTGTGGAGAGAATCTGCCTCCCTCTCTGGCACCCTTGGGTGCTAGAACCTTCCCTGTCCTGAGAGGATCTTGCTGCTTTCGTGTTGCCAGTGGGCCCTGGACATTCTGTCTCCCCGTCTCCCTCGCCTTTTCCCTTTCGCCCCTTCTCTCCCTCTCCCTCTCCCGCCCGCTCCCTCCCCCTCCCCCCCCCCCCCCCCCCCCCCCCCCCCCATCTCTCCCTCTCTGTCTCCTTCCAGTTGGTCAGCTGAGCTCAGGGTGACCCACCCTGGACAAACAAACACGTTAGGCACCTCCCAGCACCTAGAGAAATGCCTTCTTCCCTAGGAGAGACTGCTGTGCTCCCGGGGATGGGACAAAGCTGGAGATGGGACAAAGCCAGCAGGCAGGGGCTGCCCTGAGGGGGCTCTGATGTGTGGGGTGGGGCTGAGCGGCTACTGGTCTCTGTCACCCTTTAAGCCTGCCCTGGGACCCCCTGACCAGTAAGGACACGCTCATCCCTGCAGCGTGTGCGTGCCGGGCAGTTCCTTGAACGTGTTCTGTGTTCCCACATATTTAATCCTCAGCCACCCACCGAAGCAGGGGCCAGGATTCTCCCATTTTGCACATGGGCAAACTGAGGCACAGAAGCGTGATGCACGAGTTCACCCAGTTAGTAAACGGTGAGGGCACACATCAAACCAGGCAGTGAGGCTCCAAGCTGGACCCCGTGTGGCGTGAGGAGGTCTGGGCAGCCAGCTGTGTAGACTGAGGTGGGACGGGAGGCCGTGGGGCAGGGTCCTCCTCAGCTATACCCTCAGGTTTCCACCTACACACCCCCAGGAGGGGAGATCAAAGGCGAGAGGCCAGAGACCAGAGCCTGCTCATCTCTGGCACCCTTGGCTGCCGGAAGCCCAGCTTGCCATCGGTCAGATGTGTCCCTTGAGGGTCTGGCCTCCAGAACAGGTGTGTGCGTTCCCCTGGGCTTCCTGCAGGAAGCTGGGAGATGATGGTCATGGGTGTCCTGTCCCCTCCTCTAGCTCAGTTTGCCCAGCTGGCCCAGCTGAATCCGCAGGAGCGCCTGAGCCGGGAGACGGCCCTCCAGCAGAAGCAGGTGTCCCTGGAGGCCTGGCTGCAGCGGGAGGCCCAGACGCTGCAGCAGTACCGTGTGGTGAGTGGGATCCGCGTCCTCTCCTCCCAAGCCTTGAGGTGCACATCCCAAGGGGCGCGGGGAAGCCGAGAGAGGGCTAGAGCCAGGAAGAGAGCAGGACCCAGCAGAGCTGGAGGCCAGATCGTTCTCTCCCGTGGGGGGCATGTGGGCAGAGCAGGTTGGGAAGAGGGGAAGGCCTGGGCCTGGGGCCTGGTCCCTGGCCCCCAGCCCTGCCTCCCGAGGCCTGCAGTTGGGCGTGTTCTCCCCACTTGCCTTCAGGAGCTGGCCGAGAAGCACCAGAAGACCTTGCAGCTGCTGCGGAAGCAGCAGACCATCATTCTGGATGATGAACTGATCCAGTGGAAGCGGCGGCAGCAGCTGGCGGGGAACGGAGGGCCCCCCGAGGGCAGCCTGGATGTGCTGCAGTCCTGGTAATGGTGTGTGGGGGGTGGCGGGGGGCAGGAGGGGGCGGCAGGGGCTGGGAGTGGTGCAACCAGCTGCTCGTGGTGCCTCCTGCGTTTCCATGAGCAGCCGGCTCCCTCTGTCCTGCGGCAAGACTTAGTTCGCTAGGGGTTCTGGTTCCTGATGCGGACTTTGGGGCCCCCGTCTGTGCCCCCTGCCCAGAAAGGGAGTCACCGTGCTGGGGAGTGGGGCAGGGCTGGGTGTGCAGAGTGACGCTCGGGCCGATTGGACCCACTTCAGGCTTGCTGCCTCTGTGTATTTCTCTGTGTTTCTGGAAGGCGGGCGCTCTGCTCTGCTCCGCTCCGTGGCCGGGAGTGGCGGCTTAGGCGCAAAGCCTTCCTGGGTGAGGCTGGAGCTGGGTCTTGGGGCTTTCTCCTCGGACTGGAGCCTCCCAGCCTCGAGCCGGGGGGATGGCGTGATGCCATTGTCCTCCCGTTGGCCTGGGGCTCCCGTGCAGGTGCGAGAAGTTGGCCGAGATCATCTGGCAGAACCGGCAGCAGATCCGCAGAGCTGAGCACCTCTGCCAGCAGCTGCCCATCCCTGGCCCAGTGGAGGAGATGCTAGCTGAGGTCAATGCCACCATCACAGACATCATCTCAGCCCTGGTGACCAGGTAATTCCTGCCTCGGGCCACACCCAGCCCCCGTGCGGTTGGCACGGGGGAGGCAGGCGGTGCTTTGCTGATGGTGGGGGTGGGGGTGGGTGGGCTCTTGCTTGAGTCCTTGTCTCTGTTTGCCTCGGGTCCCCGTCCCCGCTCTGTCCTCAGTTGCTTTAGCTGCTTGCTGTTGACCTTGCCCAGTTTCTGTTGTGGACACCATGTGGACTGCCCTTGTCCCCCGCAGCCCATGCCAGCTGCTGAGTCGTTTCACTGCCTCCCCTCCAGCCATCTCCTCTGACTCTCAGTGGCCTCCCTGGGAACAGGGGCGGTGCCATGTGCCTTCATTTGCCTGCTGAGCCCCGGCAGCCTCCCTCCACAGGGGAACCAGACCCTGTGCCCTGAGCCGGCATCATGTCTGGTGTGGTCACTTGTGTCCCCGCAGCACATTCATCATCGAGAAGCAGCCCCCTCAGGTCCTGAAGACCCAGACCAAGTTTGCAGCGACGGTGCGCCTGCTGGTGGGCGGGAAGCTGAACGTGCACATGAACCCCCCCCAGGTGAAGGCCACCATCATCAGTGAGCAGCAGGCCAAGTCACTGCTCAAGAATGAGAACACCCGCAAGTACGTGTGACCCCTTCCCTGCCTTCCCCTCCCCAGGTTCCGGACTGGGATCTCAGATCTACTCTACAGCTAGGGTCCTGGACATTGGGGACAGCCTCCCTCACTGCAGCCATGGACCAGTGTCTCTCCAGTTCATCCCGTCTGTCCTGTTGTATACTTTGTTCTGCTTTGACATATAGTAGGTCAACGTGGGTTGCCCTGTTGGGTTGTTCAAGTTCTTGGGCTGATCACTGGGACGTAGCTGCAATCCGTGCAGAGTTTGGCTCTGTGGTCACCCAAGCCAGCAGAGCAGGCCTCAGTCATGAGAAATGTAGTGCGTTGGACAGGAGAGATGTAGGGCTCTGTGGAAGTGAGATTGGTAGTTGTGGGGCAGAATGATAGTCTCTGGACGCAGGACCAGTGAGGGTGGCTAGTGAGAGAGTGTGGAGAGAGGAGAGGGAATACCTTCAGACACAGAGAACATGGGCCTTGTCTGGAAGGAGAGCATAGAGCAGGTCGGCACGGCTGGAGAACCTGGAGTCCAGGGATGAGGGCCTGCCCCCCACAAAGGATTCAGGGAATGAATGAACTGACGAATGAATGAATGAGGGAGTGAATGAGTCAAGTGGGAGACCTGGTCCCGTGCGTTGAATGTCTATTGTGGGTTCTGGGAATGGGATGATAAAGAAAGCGAAGAGGTTCTCACTCTCTTAGAGCTTACAGTTTGGCTGGGGAGGGAGATAGTTATATGCTTTTCGAAATACGGTGATGTCAAAATGTGATAGATTCTCGAAAGATAATGAAAACAGAATGATATCATAGTGTCTGGATAGATGTGCCATCACCACTCGGGTGGCCAAGGAAGGCCTTTCTGAGGAGATGTTTGAGTTGAGACCTAAACCAGAAGGTCAAGTGTTTCTGGGCAACGGGAAGAGCAGGTGCACAAGTCTCGAGGTAGCAACAAGTTTGCATGTTCAGCAAACAGACAGGCAGCATGGCTCGGTCCTGAGTGAGGGGAGAGGAACCCACTGAGGCCAGGGAGCTGGGCAGAGTTTGACCATGACCATGGGGATCCTTGTGGGCTATGGTCATGGTTGTTGGTTTTTTTTGTTTTTTTGTTTGTTTGTTTTTTAGAGAGAGAGGGCAGAGAGAGGGAGAGAGAGAAGCAGGGCTCGCCCAAAGCGGGGCTCGAGCTTACCTGATGCAGGGCTTGAACTCACCAACCCTGAGATCGTGACCTGAGCCCATCTGATGCTTAACCAATTGAGCCAGTGAGGCGCCTCTGTTCTTTTTTTTTTTTTTTTTTTTTTTAATGTTTATTTTGAAAAAGACAGAGTGCACGAGTTGGGGAAGGGCAGAGAGAGAGAGAGAGAGAGAGAGAGAGAATCCCGTGCAGGCTCTGCACTGTCAGCACAGAGCCCGATTCTGGGCTCGATCTCACGAACTGTGAGATCATGACCTGAGCCGAAACCAAGAGTTGGATGCTTACCCGACTGAGTCACCCAGGTGTCCCATGGTTTTTATTTTAAGTGCACTAGAAGCTGCCAGAGGGCCCTGAAGACCCCCACGTCAGTTCCAACGCTGAGGGAATTTTTAACCTAATGACAGAGACCCAGACTTTGGGTAGACTTTGGAGACTTTGCTGTACCCTCAGGTTAATGAGGAAGTAAGCCCGAGACACGGCGAGGAACACTCTCAGGGGATGGGGCAGGGGCTGCTGGCAGGGCTTTCTGGCATGAACATCTGGCTGAGGGAGCGCACAGAGCCGTGCTCCTGGCCTGGGGCCCATGTGGCAATGGGGCTCCCCTGTCCTTCACAGCGACTACAGTGGAGAGATCCTGAACAACTGCTGTGTGATGGAATACCACCAAGCCACCGGCACCCTGAGTGCGCACTTCAGGAACATGGTGAGGACAGGGCCTGAGCCCTGGAGGGAGGGTCTGCCCAGGGCTGAGTCCTCATAACCAGCCGCTTCCTCCTTGTCCCCCTCTGACCTCCCACTCTGCAGTCACTAAAGAGAATTAAGCGTGCTGACCGGAGGGGCGCAGAGTCTGTGACGGAGGAGAAGTTCACAGTCCTGTTTGAGTCTCAGTTCAGTGTCGGCAGCAATGAGCTTGTGTTCCAAGTAAAGGTGAGGCCCCGCTTCTGCCAACCCCCTCGGGTCACCCAGAAAGGTGAAGACCCACCTGAGGCCACCTGGCTGGTTTGGGGAAAGCCAGAGAGCTCTGGATCCTCACACGGTCACGGACCATTTAGCCGTGAGGCTGTCAGAAAGCCTGCTCGCTAGGTTATAAGCTGGCACCAGCCAACAGAACTTAGGCCATGGACCAAGAAGAAATGTGTTCTGGGTTTTTTTGTTTGTTTGTTTTTGCTTTGGTTTTGTTGGGAGGGCCTGTGGGTGGGATTGTGGGTGAGGAGCGAGGGCCGGGAGTCTTGCCTACGTGAGGGCAAGGTGGTGGTCGTGTGCCTTCTACGTTCACTCCTTTGCCATAGACTCTGTCCCTTCCCGTGGTTGTCATCGTTCATGGCAGCCAGGACCACAACGCTACCGCCACTGTGCTGTGGGACAACGCCTTCGCCGAGCCGGTGAGTACTCGTGGGACCGCCACTTCTGCCCCCTCCGGGCCCTAGGAGTCTCCCTGCATCAGTCCCAACCACTTGGGCCCTGCTGGGTGGTCCCCTGCCAACCCCAGGGCCACACCAGAGCTGAGTTGAGGTGACGGGCAGCTGGAGTGAGTGCACTGCCCGTGGCCTGTCCTCGGCTCCATCTGGGCTCCCGGGACTTGGGACTGGGATCTCCCGGGTCTGTGAGCATACTCAGCCTTTGGGCTCTGGTCTCTGATCTTCCTTTGGCTTGTGTTTTGGGTCCCTGATCTGTCCCGGACGCCTGGTCTGGGTCTCTATCACTGCGTGACTAGCCCTTCTGCCTTTCTTTTGCTCGTGTTTGTGTCGCCTTTTCCGAGTCAGTCTCAGTCCCTTCTTGCATCTCGTGGTATCTGTGTATCTGAGTGTGTTTGTGTAAGTATTTCCTACGCCTTCAGTCTGCCTTTTCTTCTCTCCCTCGCAGGGCAGGGTGCCATTTGCCGTGCCCGACAAAGTGCTGTGGCCGCAGCTGTGTGAGGCGCTCAACATGAAATTCAAGGCCGAAGTGCAGAGCAACCGGGGCCTGACCAAGGAGAACCTCGTGTTCCTGGCACAGAAACTGTTCAACAGCAGCAGCAGCCACCTTGAAGACTATAATGGCATGTCCGTGTCCTGGTCCCAGTTCAACAGGGTGAGGGACGCGCCACCAGGCTGGGACCAGTCTTTCCCCACCTCACAGACAGGTTACTGGCTTTGGCCAGCACCCCATCCTTCACCCCCAACTGCCCTCTCCTACAACCGGGAGAGACGAGGGCTAGTACCCCAAGGAACAGAGGCAGGGCAGCAAGAAAAACGCACTCAGCTCTGAGAGCCAAAGCAGAAGGATGGAAGGAGCTGGGGGGCTGGGAGTCAGGATCCTTGAGTCCCTGTCCTAGATATGTTAACTAAGTGGCCAGGCCTTTCCCTTCTCTGTGCCTCAGTTTCCCCATCTAAACCTTTGGGCAGAAATGACTTCGGAGGTCTTGCCCAGCTTGGACAATTCTAGGCACCTCCTACCCGCACCCCTGCGTCTGAAAGGCAAGAGGCAGTTTCCCCTCTCGTCCCTAAGCTACGGGTTGGGGGCCATGTCCATTTATGGACCGCTGGAGTGCTGGGCAGGTAGGATGAGGAACTGGGAGAGGGTATTTGTGAGGACAAGAGGGCACTGTTTCCTGGGCCACCTGTGACAGCGGGGCCACATACCCTGACTTGGGGTATCCTGGGGGCTCTCAGGAGAACTTGCCGGGCTGGAACTACACCTTCTGGCAGTGGTTCGATGGGGTCATGGAGGTGCTGAAGAAGCATCACAAGCCTCATTGGAATGACGGGTGAGAAGCGGAGGGGCCTGGGGGTTGGGAGGGCATGGGCTCAGGGGACACGGGCTGCTGGCCCGGGAGTGACACTGTATGCTCCGTATTTCTAGGGCCATCCTAGGTTTTGTGAATAAGCAACAGGCCCATGACCTGCTCATCAACAAACCCGATGGAACCTTTTTATTGCGCTTTAGCGACTCTGAAATCGGGGGCATCACCATTGCCTGGAAGTTTGACTCTCGTGAGTGCCCTACTTTGCCCACACTCCAGCCCAGGAGCCCTGACGACCATTTCCTTGCTCCCCATTCTCCACCAGGCCTGCATCCTTGGAGGGTTCCCCAGGGGAAAGATCAAAACAGACCTCAAAGTAGAAGAGTGTTGCTCAGAAATACATTCCCTTTCTACTGTTTTCCATTGCGGAGAACCTAAGATCACTGGCCCCATAGCCTCTGGAGTTGCCAGGGGACTTCTTCAGCAGTTCTGAGTTCTCCCTTCTCTGCCCTGCCCTAGTCTTGCTGGTATCGACTTGCTTGGTTTGCCGGGTAGAATGTTCTTGCGGTCACTTACTCGCCTTATGCCCAGGAGCACAAGACAAGGGGGAGGGTCGCAGAGCAGGCTAGTAAAGGCCCAAATGTCCCTGCAAGTCAGATCTCAAACCCCATCACCCTGACCCTCCTCTTGAGGGTGGTGAGTGGTGGGAACGAGCTTGTCCTTTTCACAGCTGACCGCAACCTTTGGAACCTGAAGCCGTTCACCACGCGGGACTTCTCCATCCGGTCCCTGGCTGACCGGCTGGGGGACCTGAGCTATCTCATCTATGTGTTTCCCGACCGACCCAAGGATGAGGTCTTCTCCAAGTATTACACCCCTGTGCTCGGTGCGTCCTGCCCTGATATTCCCGAGCCCTTCCTCAGCCTGTGGACAGAGCTCTCGGGGGCCTAGGCAGCCGTGACTCCTCACAAGAAGCCAGGGGCCATTTCCCCCAGGGGGGCTGGGCCCATGGTTTGGTGCCGAGCACGTGGAGAGGGTATCGGGGCTCACAACTGAAGAGGGCAAACAAAGCTTCTGACCCGGCTTTCTCCCCAGCTGGGTGGATTCTCACGTCTGCACCCCTGAAGGAGGAGGCTGCCCCACTGGCAAAGGAAGGGGGGGGGATAATCATACCACAGATAGTGCACAACTCCCATCTTAATCAGCTGCTCTCACAGCTCCCCACCCTCAAACCTACCTGTAAGGGGAGAGTAGGAAGCAAAATGGACAGGTTTTTCTCCTGCAACCTGTCCCCAGTCCACTGTTGGGTTTGCTGCTTTGTGTTGATTCAGTTTCCTCGACAGGGGTGGGACGGGGAGAGAGAAAGCAAAGGACCAGAAAAGGGAGCAGGAGAAGGGATGAGATGGAAGCCAGAGTTCTGGGTGGCTGTCAGGCTGGGTCCACCAGCAGGTGTTTATGGGAGTCTGTGGGAAATCTAACCCCCGCTGAGGCCCCCCAGTGGTGCGGGTGGGAGACCGACTTCATGGGGTAGGTTCCCCTTCCTGGGAGCGCCCAGACACTTTGGTTCTCATCACCCCCCCCCCTCCCGCCACTCCCCCCACCCCGGCAGCTAAAGCGGTGGACGGATACGTGAAGCCACAGATCAAGCAAGTGGTCCCTGAGTAAGTGTCCAGGGTCCAGCCCTGGTCTCCTGCTGCCTCCTCTCTCTTCCCCCCCCCCCCGGTTCCCCTCACCGTTCACTGCTGCCCCTCCCGCTCACGGGCCCGGTGGGGCCCAGCACCCCCTGGCCCTCTGAAACCTGGCTCGGCCCTGGAGAGGGAACTGAGCTTAGTCTCAATGGGACCAGGACCCAGGACCCCACTCCCGCAGCCGGAGCCCCAGGCCCAGGGGGCGCTTTGTGCTTCCACACCCCAAAGAGATGTAAACATGCCCCCTGAGCCCTCCCCAAGTCAGCCGCTGCCCTGAGGTCACTGAGGCTTCTCCTGTTCCTCCTGCAGGTTTGTGAATGCGTCTACAGACTCTGCCGGGGCCAGCGCCACCTACGTGGACCAGGCCCCCTCCCCAGCCGTGTGCCCCCAGGCTCATTATAACATGTACCCACAGAAGTAGGTTGTGTTCTCTGGGGCTCCGCAGGGAGGAGCTGGGGCTGGGGCTGTGTTCTCTGGGGCTCAGGCTGGGCCCCGGGGGGCTGGTGGACAAAGGGACCCAGAGCTCCTGTAGGTCTGAGACCACCCAGGCCAGGCACCAGCATATGCCCCGGTACAGGGAGGGAGATCAGCTGGTAAAAAGCATAGAGCATAAGCTGTATATAGCAAGGTCCTCACTCCTGGTGCTGACTAGCTGTGTGACCTTGGGAAAATTATTGAACCTCCCAGATGCTCTGTTTCCTCATCTTTAAAATGGGGGCAAGAATACCTTTCACATGGGATTGGGGTCAGGATTGAGGTAAAGCATTTAGCTCAGGTGAGGCTGTTGTAAGGACGGCTACAGACGGGATGGTTGTTCTTAGGAGTTGAGTGTTAACAGGGTATTAATTGCTTCTCTCTGGAGTTCCCAAGGTAGAGAATTAATTCTCTTCTGGGCTGTGGGTGGCCCCAGCTGGATGTCTAGGTACCTGGGAGATACCAGCTACAGTGGGATGATGGCCGTAGGCTTGAGGGTCACAAAGACTGCAGTGCCAATCCTGACTCTGTTTGCCAGCCAGGGGGCCCTGAGCAAGTTTCCTACCCTGGTCGAGCCTCAGTTTTCCCCTCTGTAAAGTGGACTAAATACCCATCTGACAGGTGGCTAAGGATTGGGGCAACGTGGTTAAAAGGCCACTGTAGACAGCCTATGACTGAATGGAATGGCGTTGTGGTGGGCAGAACTCCCTGACCCAACCGCCTCGTTGTGCAGAGGAGGAGAGGGACAGGGACGGGGAGATGAACTCTCTGAGCCCACTCAATGAGCCAACGAAAGTTGAGACTAGTGCTTGAGTGTCTCCCGGTGAGCCAGTGACTGACGTTTTCAACTCGGAAATGGTGGTGGTGTCCAGCCAGAGCCGGTCCTATTCCCATGAGGCTGTGGTCTGAGCGGGGAGCGGGCCAGGGCCTGTGACGCATGCCAGCTCCCTCCGACCTCCCGCTCTCTCTCTCTCTCTCTACCAGCCCTGACCCCGTCCTTGACCAGGATGGAGAATTTGACCTGGATGAGACCATGGATGTAGCCAGGCATGTGGAGGAACTCTTACGCCGCCCGATGGACGGTCTGGACCCCCGCCTCTCCCCGCCTGCTGGTCTTTTCACCTCTGCCCGAGGCTCGCTCTCGTGAATGCTTGAATCCCCCACTTCTCTTTGGGAACAACGCTCAGTGTGAGGGGTTCATATGAATTGTGATGTTAACATTGCTGTGCATACTGATGCCTCTGCTGGCAGCACATGTGCAGGTGTGTGTGTGCACGGGCGCACGAGGTGGGCCTGCCTTGCCCTTGCCCTCTGGGTACGTGGTTGCGGCGGCACCACCACCTTTCTCTTCAGATCAAGGCATCCCAACAGCCCGCCGGGCCCATCTCTGTTGTGGAAGGGGGCTCAGCTTCCTCTGCTCAATGCAGGCAAACCTATTCCGCCGCCGGGGCCTTTACTGCCTAGCAGCTGTTTGAATGAAATTAGTCAAGAAGGGGCACGGAAACAGGTAACTGCCTCTAAGCTTAAGTTTTGCTCCTGAGTTAGAAGCTTTGCCTCCCAAATGCGCGCATACGCTGTTACGTACGTGCATCTGTTCTCATGCACGTGTGTTGGTCTATTGATTCTTTCGCTCGGGAGGCTGGGGTTCAATTTTGTGTAATATTTTATACTTCACATAATGAATATGGACTCGAGACTTTTTGTGAATGGAGAGCTTATCTAGACCACGGCCCTCACACAGCGCAGATGGGTCATTTGAGCCTGGGTCTGTCAGAGCTGCTCTGAGTATGTAGCTTCTTAGCCTCCTGGCGTCCAGCCAGGGGACTTGGGCGTCCCATCTGTGGTGCTGTTGCCCGGTTCTGCTATCTCTTTTCAACCGCTATCCCCTCCCACGCACCCGGCCCCAACCTTCTTTCCCCGACTGTCTGCAACCTTGGTTGCGGGAGAGGTGGGAGAGGGGCGGGGACTGGTCTAGGCCATGGCGGGCAAACAGGGGGCCAGGGACTTTGCAGGGTGGATCCCCTCCCCTCCCGGAAAAAGCTGCAGCAAGAGACAGCCGCAGACCAGCCGCACGCTGCCTGCCTGTGGAGCCTGGAGTGAGGGGTAAAAGCTGATCTCGTTCCCCCTCTGCCTGGAACACAGTTGCAGAACGTTGAGGTCTGAGAAGACCTTGCTCCCAACCTCACGAGCTCCTCCCTCTGGGGCAGCAGGTGGCGGAAGGTCGAGTCTCAGGTTTAAACATCTCTGAAGGAAGGTGGGGACGAGAAGAGGGATTCTTGTGTACTTTGTACATAGGCCACCAGTGTTTTTGAGTAAAGTATTTTTTTCATAAATTTGCTGGTGTGGCTCTTAGTTGGGCAGCCTTGGGTAGTGTGGGGGGCGGTCACTGGAGCCAGTTATTTTCTTCCCTCCCCCGTGGCTGATGCCGTACCCTGCACTCTGCTCCCTTTTCTGTGTGTCAAGGGTGCCCACCACCCCTGGAACGCCGTCTGTGCTTCTCAGGAGACGAAACTAGGGTTTGAGGCCTGGGGAAAGGTGGGGCAGGAATTCTGGGGTGGAGGCAAAAACCGTGCTTGGGGCTCGCCTAATCAGCTGCTGCTATAAGCAATCCTGAAGTCTTTGGCCCAGGGCCAGGCCAGTGCCAGGGGCAGCAGAGAACCTCACCGTGTTCCCTTCTCCCCGGGCCTCTTCCCGAACACCAGCAGGTGGCACCATCCCGTTGCCACCAGCGTTTTTCAACCGGCCAACCGGGAGGGAAGGAAGTTGGGCCAGGAGGATGGTCTCCCCATTTGGACCCCCTGGCACGCTGCCGGTCCAGGGGAGGTCACTGAGGCCCTTGGGGGAGCGGGCTGGGGAGCCAGGACCTGCTGGTGAGGTTTCTTCACAGCTCAAAGCAAGGGAAGAGGGGTTTGCAGCCTGCCCGAAGGAGGCGCAGGGGCCCAGCAAGGGGGCTGGCGGGGGTGAGGAGGCAGGGAAAGCAGCCGCTAATCTCCCCTTCCATCTCTGCAGGGGGAGGCGGCTGGCTGCTATCTCACCCAGCGGCGGTCTCCATGGCACTCGGCACAAGGGGAGGGGGTGGGGAGACAGCCGAGTGGGCGCGTTGATGTCTGTGAATTATCACCACCGGCTGCCACGCCGTCGGAGGCAGCCAGTTAAGTGCTTACGTCCATCCCCACTGAGAGAACTGAAGAGAAAGTGATAATGGAACAACTGTGGAGGGGAGGCCCTGGGTGGGGTGGGAGTATCTACACCCCAAGCCCCCTTTGGTAGCTTATCTGACCCCAGGCAGGTTGGTGCAGCTTGCAAAGGCCTGAGGAGAGAGTGGGGGGAAGGAAGAGGGAGCAGGGAGGCCTCCGCGGAGACCTTTGTGCAGAAAGAGTACAAACCTGGCTCCTCCCGTCACCCCTTTACCTGGAAGCTGCCGGCCGACCTGAGATGGGGGTGGCACCGTGCCCCAGAGCTGGGCCCCAGGGCGTGGGCTAAGGTAGCAGCCTGGGAGCAGGGGCAACCTGGGAGCAGGCTCGGCCTAGGTGTGAGGCCCCCCCAGAACTCAGGCAGGGGAAGGGGACTCGCCAGCAGCCAGAGGCAGCGCTGCCACGCCCTCAGACAGTTCCTATATAACTTTTATTTCTGGAAGTTAAAGTAGATACAGCAATATACAAAACAAAAACAAAAAAACTCCACAATAATATAAATTTTTACACTATGAAGTATACATTGGAATTTGACGCAGTGACCAGGCCAGTGGCATACAAACCACCGCGCCGGCAGGTTGAGCCATCTATGGGAACCCCTTGGCTGGGCGGGGGACGGGCAGGGGGAGACAGTGGAGAGAGAGTGGGCAGGTCCTGGAGGGCTCCGTTCTTTTAGGGAGGGGCCAGTCTCTGCCCCTCTCAGAACTCTCGCTACTATCAGAGTTAAAACCTGATACACATGCTACCTCAAAGCCATGAACGTTACAATATCTGCTCCAGGGGAGCCTGGATCCTTGCCCCAGGTCCCTCTGATCTAAATCTCTCAATTTCTGAGTTAAGCTTATTATAAACTGAAGAGTGTTGCTGGAGAAGGGAGAGCTCTGTACTACCTCCCAACTGTTTCTAGGCAGGACGACAGGGATGGCCGAGCGCAACCTGTTTGTCTTGGAGAGAAGGTCCTCATCCCCTTAATTCTGAAACTGGTGAGTGTGGGTAAAACAAATAGCGCTCCACAGAAACTCTGACCGACTGAGATAAGGTGGTCTGGGACCACCCAAGCTAGTCGGGCCTCTGGATTGGGGCGGGGGGGGGGGTGGACCAAATATCAGAGACCATGAAGTGTTTCGAAATGCACAGTAAATGGGAGCTGTTCTCCCTCATCCGCGGGGCCTCAATGGGGAGGAGATGGTCACCAGCACTGGGGGGAGGCCGAGGTGCACACCCTCACACGAGGGACAGACTTCGAGCTTATCACTAAGCCTTTGCCAATGGGTTAACCACGTGAAGTGATTAAAGGTGCCTCGGGAAACCACCAAGAAACCAGGATAAAAACCATATTCCCTGAGCTCAACTAGACCCTTGGCTGGGGCCCCACAGTCTGAGTCATGTTCGATCTCTAACTCTCACCTTCTTATTCCAGGATTCCTAAAGCAAACAGGACAAGGGGGCCTTCAGATACTGGAAGGAGCCATACACAAGGGGGGTCAGGTGGAGAAGGAGGAAGGAAGGATCATCCCATCCCTTATAAGGCACCCACAGGAACAACCCGGGCTCTGGAACAGGAGCACAAGTCCAGGCAGACGGGGGACAGGTTGTAAGCACTCCTCTGCGCAGCCTTACCTACTAACAGGCCGACACATTAAAGGGGAAAATAAAAACTTTGTTTATTAAAAAAAGTCTAGAATGTTTCGGTTGTCCTTCAACCTTCCTATGTCAAAACCAAAGGCCAAGCCACAGCTTCAGATGTCTTTTAAAGAGCTGGATCTGAAGCCCATTTCCGGATTTCTATAAATTATCAGCCTGAAGAAAGCTGAATGCCTAAAGCACCAAGAAGGCTACTGACTGAGTTTTCTTAAATACAGAAAAGGCTATGCCGATACAGTGTTTTTTTTGCCCTTGAAAAAAAAAATTTTTTTTTTTTTTTTTTTAATTTAAAAAGAAACCTCGGGGCTGTGAAAGTCCTATCTTCTATTTGGATGTTAGCAAGGTTAAAAGTGCAATGTCAGCAGTAGCACAGCTACAGGCAGCCTGTGGCGGCCGCTCGCAGGAGCAGGCGGAGGGCTGTGCGGGCACCGGGAGGCACTTGTCTAACAACGCAAGCTGCTGAGAAAGGAGGGTGGGGGAGCAAGAAAAGACAAGAACGTTTCCTTTCTCCCCCTCTTGCCACCCCTTCCGCATCCCCTGATGGCGGTCTCAGAGAACACGTTTCTTATTTGCATTTAGGTCAAAGCGTATCACTCACATTCATTCATTTCTCTATTGTGAAAAGTGCCCAGGTCGCTCAAAGGTAGCAGGAGTAGGAGATTTAAAAAAACAAAAACAGTGCTCGCTTCGGCAGCACATATACTAAAAAAACAAAAACAAAAACAGAACCAAAACAAAACAAAAAACCCAACAAAACAAACAAAATCTGGAAGCACAGAGTTAGAGGAGTTTCAGACGATCTGGGGGTTGGCTGTTTAAGGGGTGGTGGGACACAGGGAGGTGCCTCCGTCATCTCTGTCTGCAGCCTCAGCCCGCCGCTCCTCACATTGGGGAGGTGGCGCACTCCGAGGTCAACTCCATGTCGAACGTGAGGGATTCTGGGGGGGAAGACCGGGAGAGCCAGTTCAGTTGCCTGAGCCCCAACAGCTGGCAGGGCACCCCCGTCCCCCGCCCGAGCCCTTCAAAGGACAGAGGCTCAGCCCACGGCCAAGACAGGGTCGGATCGTCCAGATTTACACTCCTCCCTACAAAGTCTTGCCTTCTGGAAGGGCTCAGTCCCCTTCTTCCCTTAACTCGTTCCCAACTGTCCACATGTAAAGAAGATCTAAGGCTGTCCCGTTGAATGTGGCCGCCTGGAAACACAGGTGGCTACCGAGCATCAAAATATGGCCAGTCCCAGTCGAGGTGGGTGTAGCTGTGAAACACCTAGCACGTTTCAGAGACTTAGCACAAAAACAAAAATCTCATCAACGTTTTCTTACGTGTTAAAACGCTAGCGTTTGGGATTTATTGGGTTACAGAAAATGTATCATTAACGTTAACCTCCCTTGTTTCTTTTCACTGGTTTTAATATGGTTATTAAAAAAGTCGCACTTACGTGCGTGGTGCACGTTTGGTTTCCAAGGGACAGCGCGGCTCTAGGACCTCCCTCTACCGGTCTGCGTGGCCAGCTCTGGGCTCTGTGCGTGGGACCGTGGGCCCGGCACACAAAGGGGGCACACTTCCCTCCCAAGGACAAGGTCTGTCGACCAAATACTCACCAAACTGCCCTCCTGCTGAGGGTTCAGCACCTTCACCATTATTTCCAAACTGCATCAATGAATCTAAAGTGCGGGGGGACATCGGCAGGTCAATGGTATTGCTGCAGGTCGTTCTGTAGGAAATGGGGAGCAGCAGGAGGGGAAAGGGCCGGGTTGACAAGACACAATGGAGAAAAAAAAAAAAAAGAACAAAACACACACACACAAGCCATCAAACTCTGGTCTCCAACAGAAAAATAAAAAGCTCAAGCTTTTTAAACACACAGGGTCACTCTGAGTACTACGCGTAGCCCAGGGCATTCCAGCCCCTCTCAGGGTAGCTCTCACCCAGTGTCCTACTCCCGGGATAACTGAGGACACCGGAAATGAAGGCCAAATTTAGAAGGGAAGCCACTTACGGTGTCACACAGATAAACTTGGTCTTCAGGTATGGGGCAGCACCTGGGAAGAAGAAAAGTGGGGCTTACTATGGTGACCCCACTGTGGGTAGAGGGCAGGTGGAAGCCGGCCGCCTCATCAGGGCAGACGTGCCCCTCCCTCCATCCTCGAGCAGAGATCGTTTTGAACCTGTCTCCCCTCAGGGCTGCCCCCTCCACCACTATGTACTATCTGACGTTCTAGGTGCTTGCAGCTGGGTAGTTCAGTTCTTGCTGCTACGCTTTCCAGAGCCGCAGAGACTTCTGAGCACACACCCTTGTCCCACCTGAGCCTAGACCAATGCCACCTTTGTGTGTTCATTCTCTCCCTAGATGATGTGAACATTTAACTGCCTGTGTGTGGTCTGAGGATCGTATCCTGGCCTGGTCGACTCTCTTAGGTAACTTCTCTGCATGCAGGAACGGAGCCTATGCAGTCTGGGCTCCAACACCCCCGTCCTGCTGGGACACCAAAGTCACCAAGTCTTGAAGAGAATATGCAGATTGCTAATGCAGTTCCAAGGCCCAGGGTCACACCTTCCACTCCTATGCCACTGATCTGCCTCTCCCACATTTTTAGGTGAGTATAGGAGTAACCCCCCAGTTGGGTAACTACACCGCACAAAAAGCGGCTGCTTTATAAAGGGAGGCTGGCTGGTATTGCAGCACCGTCGACTCTGGGCTGGAAAACAGGAGGCCAAGGCCTCATTATGTCTTCGGCAGCTAGGAGACCTGGAGCAAAGCACTTTCTACACCAAGAGGGAGGCGGAAGAGGGAGGCATCCATCTCCGTCATTTGTAATTCTTGTTCCATACTTAGAAATGTGAGGACTGGAATAAATGAATTTTAGGTGCTCAATGTTTACACCAAGAGGTCCAGGAGACTTGGAGATACTGGCACGACATCTGGGAGAGTCAGGTGAACAAATCACTTGGGGGGCATGGGGCCCGGTGGGTGGGCCAAGAGAAGCACAGTTAAAAAGTTTGAGGTTTATAGACAGACCAAGGGATCAGAAAGTATGGTGACAATCTGAGAAAAGGCATTGTCAGGGGTCGCTGGACTGCCAACCAAGGTTATTTTTGGCCAAGAAATAGATTCATACGGTGCAGAATCCAAAGATGTACCCAGGCAGGGTTCTGGTGTCTTCTAAATCCACTGTGGTGCAGACCTGAGGGGAGCTGACATCTCAGACAGAAAAGGATTTAGTTCCCCAGTGATCAAGGTAGCTGAGAAAACTAGCTTCAGCCTCAGATTCAGCAAGAGCAGAAGCAAAGGAGAAACAGGACTAAACGCCGAGCTCTGGCTGTGTACAAAGTTGTACATATACTTCATCCAATTTGTAAGGTAAGGGGGTTGTCATTTCTAAAAAGGGACTCTCGGGGCGCCTGGGTGGCGCAGTCGGTTAAGCGTCCGACTTCAGCCAGGTCACGATCTCGCGGTCCGTGAGTTCGAGCCCCGCGTCGGGCTCTGGGCTGATGGCTCGGAGCCTGGAGCCTGTTTCCGATTCTGTGTCTCCCTCTCTCTCTGCCCCTCCCCCGTTCATGCTCTGTCTCTCTCTGTCCCAAAAATAAATAAAAAACGTTGAAAAAAAAATTTTTAAAAAGGGACTCTCTCCCTCAAGCCATCGGGAAATACTGTGTGGGGTCTGGTGGAGAAGTAAGGAGGA